>NW_012114633.1:5516851-5606397 GCF_000951035.1 Colobus angolensis palliatus
GTGCAGTGGCATGATCTCGGCTCACTGCAAGCTCCGCCTCCTGGGTTCACGCCATTCTCCTGCCTCAGCCTCCCATATTTTTGTATGCTTTTAGTAGAGACGGGTTTCATCATGTTGGTAAGACTGGTCTCGAACTCCTGACCTTGTAATCATGGTGGATAAGCTTTTTAATGTGCTGCTGGATTTGGTTTGCCAGTATTTTACTGAGGATTTTTGCATTGCTGTTCATCAGGGATATTGGCCTGAAATTTTCTTTTTTCTGTGTGTCTCTGCCAGGTTTTGGTATGAGGATGATGCTGGCCTCATAAAATGAGTTAGGGAGGAGTCTCTCTTTTTCTGTTGTTTGGAATAGTTTCAGAAGGAATGGTACCACCTCCTCTTTGTAACTCTGGTAGAATTTGGTGGTGAATCCATCTACTCCTGGGCTTTTTTTGGTAGGTAGGCTATTATGACTGCCTCAATTTCAGAACTTGTTTTTGGTCTCTTCAGGGATTTGATTTCTTCCTGGTTTAGTCTTGGGAGGGTGTATGTGTCCAGGAATTTATCCATTTCTTCTAGATTTTCTAGTTTATTTGTGCAGAGGTGTTTATAGTGTTCTCTGATTGTAGTTTGTATTTCTGTGTGATCAGTGGTGATCTCCCCTTTATCATTGTTTATTGTGTCTGTTTGATTCTTCTCTATTTTCATCTTTATTAGTCTGACTATAGATCTATCTATTTTGTTAATATTTAAAAAAAAAACCAGCTCCTGGATTCATTGATTTTTTTGAAGGTGTTTTCATGTCTCTATCGCCTTCAGTTCTGCTCTGATCTTAGTTATTTCTTGACTTCTGCTAGCTTTTGAATGTGTTTGCTCTTGCTTCTCTAGTTCTTTAAATTGTAATGTCAGGGTGTCAATTTTGGATCTTTCCTGCTTTCTCCTGTGGGCATTTAGTGCTATAAATTTCCCTCTAAACACTGCTTTAGCTGTGTCCCAGAGATTCTGTCACATTGTGTCTTTGTTCTCATTGGTTTCAAAGAACTTATTTATTTCTACCTTAATTTTGTTATTTATCCAGTAGTCATTCAGGAGCAGGTTGTTCAGTTTCTATGTAGTTGTGTAGTTTTGAGTGAGTTTCTTAATGCTGAGTTCTAATTTGATTGTTCTGTTACGTGAGAGGCTGTTTGTTATGATTTCTGTTCTTTGGATTTTTTGAGGAGTGTTTTACTTCCAGTTATGTGGTTGATTTTAGAATGAATGCTATGTGGTGCTGAGAAGAATATATATTCTGTTGATTTGGGGTGGAGAGTTCTGTAGATGTCTATTAGGTCTCCTTGTTCCAAGCTGGGTTCAAGTCCTGAATATTCTTGTTACTTTTCTGTCTCATTGATCTGTCTAATATTGATAGTGGGGTTTTAAAGTCTCTCACTATTATTGTGTGGTGGTCTAAGTCTCTTTGTAGGTCTCTAAGAACTTGCTTTATGAATCTGGGTGCTCCTGTGTTGGGTGCATATATATTTAGGATAGTTAGCTCTTCTTGTTGCATTGATCCCTTTACCATTATGTAATGCCCTTCTTTGTCTTTTTTGATCTTTGTTGGTTTAAATTCTGTTTTATCAGAGACTAGGATTGCAACCTCTGGTTTTTTTTTTTTTGCTTTCCATTTGCTTGGTAAATCTTCCTCCATCCCTTTATTTTGAGCCCATATGTGTCCTTGCATGTGAGATGGGTCTCCTGAATACAGCACACTGATGGGTCTTGACTCTTTATTCAATTTGCCAGTCTGTGCCTTTTAATTGGGGCATTAAGCCAATTTACATTTAAGGTTAATATTGTTATTTGTGAATTTGATCAGTCATTATGAAAGTCCACACGGTTGGGTTATGAGAGGAGCCTGAATTCTGCTGAGATGTAGGCATAGTAAAATGATAATCGGCTGTTGTTATGGAGGTCACAAGATTCGTAACTTCCCCAATATACCTATGGCTAAAACATCCCTATTATATAAGCTGTGATTGGCCTCTTGAAATGTGTTTTCATACTTTAGCATTTCTGATAACCTCGACCTGCAACCTGTGACTCAGCTGGTCCTGTGGCCCCCATTTGGAGGCTGACTTGGGTTACAAGGATCATTTTTCATACCCCTATGATTTCATCTGCAATCAATCAACATTCTCCATTCCCTAGCCCCCGTCCACCAAATAATCCTTGAAAAGCCCTAACTTCTAAGCCTTTGGGGAAACTGATATATGTAATAACTGCATTAGTTTTAGAAAGTCAGTTTAGTTTTGGGGAGGACTATTACCATCCTTGCCTTAATGTTAAATTATAAACTAAATTCTTCCCACAGTAGCTTGGCCTATGCCCAGGAATGACCAAGGATAGCTTAGATGTTAGAAGCAAGATGGAGTCATCTACATCAGATTTCTCTTATTGTCAATTTTGCAAAGGTGGTGTCAGCTGCTACAAATGTTCTTATTCTATACTCTGGTTTCTCTTCAAATCGTATAAATCTTTCGCCTTTTACAAATGTTCTTATTCTTTGCTTCATTTTTAACACTTTGCACTTATTTACACATGATATTGCAATCAAACAACCATGTTGTCTGGAAAAGATAAAGTTTTACCTCCTCCTATTTTCTTTCTCCTAAGTCATTTCATTGGCTAGCACTGTAAAAACTATTACTATTTATTTGAATGGTGACAGTGTACATCCATTTCAATTCCACTTGTTAATCTTTTAAATTGTTAATATATCATACAACTAGAGAGATATTTACAAAATCAAAGAGAAATAGTTTGTTAAATAAATATGATGTACAGTTTATTTTGCTTATTCAAATCCAGAGTTTCCCACCTACTAATTGGGATCACCTGGTCACATAAGTTATAAAGAGGGATAATTGTAGCTTCGTGAGAGATGAAGTAGCTTGCCCAAAGGGGACTCAGTGACAAAATATTGAAGGTCGATTTAAATTCAGGCTCTAATTATTATGCCATGATAAAGGAGCTCTTTAGCACATTGGTGCTGTATTACTATTGCATGTATTTAAATTTAATATAATTACAAAATAGAGTTTGTATCTTTGAAGGAAAAAGCTTTGATAAATTTGATAATGATTTATTGTTTTTGTTGTCACATCAATCCTTCATATTAATAGGTGAGAGCTAAATTTTCAGTATTTTTTATGCAGAGATATATTTGACATTTATTTGCCTTTCTTTCTGTAAACATTATTGCTATCAGAGCTAAGGATACTCTGAAAGTAATGTTACTAATGAAACTTTGTTGTTTCTTTGCTTTTTTAAACATTTTATTTTGTTTTAGATTCGGGAGGTCAATGTGCATGTTTGTTACATAGGTATGTCGCCTACTGGTGGAGGGTGGGCTTCTAGTGTACCCATTATCCAAATAGTGAACAGTGTACCCCATTGGTAATTTTTACATCCTGTTAATTGGTATATTATATTTCTAGGGCTGCCGTACAAATTACTACAAACTCAGTGGTTTAAAACAACAGACATTTACTCTCTCACAGGTCTGGAGGCCAGCAATCTAAAATCAAGGTGTCAGTGCGACCACATCTTCTGAATGTTCAAAGGGAGAATGCTTGTAGTGCAGGGCAGGAGAGCCCCAAATCGGAGCTTAACTCTGTAAGGATTCTTGATTTTGCCCAGGAAAGAATTCAAGGGCAAGCCAGAGGTAGAAGAAAACAGATTTACTGAAGAAGCAGTGTTACAGCTCTGGAGATGTTAGAGCTCCATGACTGCTTCTGCAGAACAGGGCTACCTCGTAGGCAGAGAGTAGCAGCTCAGGGCAGTTTTGCAGTCATATATCTATACACTCCCCCAACCCTTTTTTTTTTTTTTTTTTTTTTTTTTTTTTTTTTTTTTTGAGACAGAGTCTCTCTCTTTCACTCAGGCTGGTGTGCAGTGGTGTGATCTTGGCTCACTGCAACCTCCATCTCCCAGGTTCAAACCATTCTCCTGCCTCAGCCTCCCGAGTAGCTGGGATTACAGGCATGCGCCACCAGGCTTGGCTAAGTTTTGCATTTTTAATATTTTGTATTTTTTTGTTTTTGTATTTTAGTAGAGGTTTCACCATGTAGGCCAGGCTGGTCTCAAACTTCTGACCTCAAGTGATCTGCCTGCCTTGGCCTCCAAAAGTTCTGGGATTATAGGTATGAGCCACTGCGCCCAGCCTATACCCACTTTTAATTGCATGCAGATTCAGCGGTGGTTCATGCAGAAATTTCTAGGCAAGGCATAGTATCATTGGGTCATTGCCATGGAAAGGGGCAGGGTAGTAACTTCCAGGTGTTTTCATGGCAACAGTAAATTGACATAGCACACTAGTGGGCTTTTCTGATTGAAAGCTGCTTCTGCGCTGACCCTATTTTAGCTACTACTCAATCTGGTTCAGTGTCCAAGCTCCATCTCTGGAGTCCAGTGGGGCTTCCTACCTCACTTGCTAGTCTTTTCCAGCTTCTGGTGGCTCCAGGCTTTCTTGGCTTGTGGCAGCATAACTCCAATCTTTCCCTCAGTTTCCCATGCCTTTCTCTCCTTTGTGTCTATCATTTCCTGTGTCTTATAAGGATATTCTCATTGGATTTATGGCCCAACCTGATTCAATATGATTTCATCAAGATTCTTACCTTAATAAAATCTTCACAGACCATATTTCCAAAATAGGTCACATACGAAGTTTTAAATGGACATTAATTTTTTCTGGGGGGGAGGGTATTATTCAGCTCACTACAATTGCTAGAATGAACTAGGAAAAAGTAGAGAGTTAATAGGTCTGTTTCGTCAAAGTAGTAACATTATAGCTAATTTAATAATTCTTTCTTTTAATCCTCAAAATTAATATTTCTGAAAGGAAAAAGGAACTGAAAGTGGTAATGCCATTACCAAAGTTATATGTTCCCTCTTCAGTCATAACATACAAATAGGAAACAATCAGCCTACTGCCTCATACATGGTGTTCAAAAGAGTTAAATCCCTTTCCAAGTGAATACCTTATTCTCCATTTAATCTAAGCAGACATTCCTCTTGCAACCTGTAATTTGTCTTACGTTTGAGTAGCTAATGATCTTTTAAAGAATTCAAACATGAAATTTCTCTGAGAATTACTCTGTGATCTCAAATCATTAACTTCTTAGAACCCTGGTTTTCTCATTGTAAAATGGAGACAATAAAATTATCTCACAGGAGTATTTTGATGACCAAATGAGATAAAATATATGACACTTTATGGAAAGCACTATAAAATCATAGTGGATATGTCAGTATTCTCATCAGTAAATAAAATACAATTTGAAAAGTTCATTTATTTAACTTTTAATATTAAAAGGTAATAATTCAGTTTTTGTTTCTTTCCTCTTAACATGCTGTCAGATTTTCTATATCTTTCTTTAGCTTAGCAAATTGGTGATGTTATTTTTATTTCAGTTTAGATAATTAGAATGACTAATTTGCAAAGACTGATAATGAGTAGAAAAAAATTATACCGAATTAATTTACTATTGAAATTAATTTTTTGCTCTTGCTTATTTTTTCCTTCCTTGTATAGTAATATTACTTTTATATTATCCCCATTTTCCACATAAGAGACTTGATAGAATTTCTCTTGGGCAACACATGATAATTATGCAAACATGTTGTTCAGTAAATTGAATTCCTCAAAAGACACTAGAAAAATTGATGATTCCATGGTAAAGTTCATGATACTCTTGAGAACATATACTGTGAAAGAAGACACATTTAGAACTTCATTCAAGAGGTATTTGAATCCCATCACTTGGGAAACTGATACTCATCATTAATTAACTGGGTTAAAACTAAAGGGCTATTAAAATAATAGACTCGGGGTAACAAAGAGAGAGAAAGAGAGGGAGCAAGGGAGACATATACAGAATCAGGAAGTAAGTACACTTGAAAACAAACCAACACAATAAGGCCATGGCAGTTCAGCACTCATGATAAAGGAAAGACTGTTTATATGTGCACCTGTACCTGTATTACATATTCTCTCTAAATATATGTACAAACATACACACAAACACACACACACCACACATACCTACACACATGCACATACATATTTATTTCTATATAGGCTCAGAATTACTATTCCGTGTTGTTCACACTCATTGCCAGCAAATGCTGACTCCATGGAACTATTTTGTTTTTATTGTGGATACAATTTCAAAGATACTAAAACATGAATGTGAAGAAATCGATGCATGAGCAGGACAAAAATTTTTTTAAGGACAAAATTTAAATGTAAAATAAAATACATTTTCCTCCACTAATCAGAAGGGCAATTAGAATTTTATGCTGATCTTTTAATACAAATAATTTCTTGCAGCATGTATTAGGGTTCTTCAGAGAAGTAGAACCAATAGGAGATCTCAAATCAAGATGAAGATTTATTACAAGGAATTGGCTCCCATGATTATGGAATCCCAAGATCTGCAGTCAAGTCCCAAGATCTGCAGTCAGCAAGTTGGAGACCCAGGAGAGCCATTGTATAGTTTGTGCCTACACATTGAAGGCCTGAGAGCCAGGGGAGCTGCTAGCATAGTTCCAGTCCAAAAACTGGCAGGCTCAACACCCAAGAGGAGCTGATGTTTCAGTTCAAGTCCAAGGGCAGGAAAAGGTTGATCCCCAGTTTAAAGCATTTAGGGAGGAGGAGTTCCCTCTTATTCTCAGAAGATCAGCTTTCTTTCCCATTCAGGGCTTCAACTGATTGGATGAGGCCCACCCCCCATCTTAGCTCAAGCTGCTTTACTCAGTCTACTGATTCAAATGTTCATCTTGTCGAGAAACACCCTCACAGACACACTCAAAATAATGTTTAACCAAATGTATGCATATCCTGTGGCCAACTATAGTTGACAGCTAAAATTAACCATCCTGGAACACTAAGCTTTTCTATTGCCCATATTGACACCTCAGAGATACTTGTTTTAAAAAGATAGTATGGTACATTGGATATTAGAGAATACAGGTTTTGGTTGGACTTGAGCAAGTGGGGAGAGCATGGCTACTTGGGAGAACAAAGCAAACCTGAGTTTCAAGCAGAATTACAAGTCAAACATTTGAGAGGTAGTAGACTGATGAGGGAAGCAAGAAGGGCAAAGGAAACCCTATGTCTATTCTGCAGTTTTGTACTTCCTTACTCTCCACTTAATTATTCAAAAGATTTTATTAGCCACCTGACTTATGAAGGCATTGTACTAAAGAGAGATACCCTTAGGAACCTTCCAAATTCAGTAAATAAACTGTGACATGCTTATGATCACAATACCAGATAGAAGATAATATCTGCCATTAAAATGTTTTATTTCATTTGCTGATTTTAGAGGTGAGCAAGATGAGCTTTGGCTGTCAGAAAATTGGAATGATTAAAGGATCCAAATCCAGTTATTTGAACTGGATTATTAAGAATAGACAGAATTGGCCCGGCGCGGTGGCTCACACCTGTAATCCCAGCACTTTCGGAGGCCGAGGTGGGTGGATCACAAGGTCAGGAGATCGAGACCATCCTGGCTAACACGGTGAAACCCCGTCTCTACTAAAAATACAAAAAAATTAGCCGAGCATAGTGGCGGGTGCCTATAGTCCCAGCTACCTGGGAGGCTGAGGAGGGAGAATGGCATGAACCCGGGAGGCGGGGCTTGCAGTGAGCTGAGATCCGGCCACTGCACTCCAGCCTGGGCAACAGAGCGAGACTCCGTCTCAAAAAAAAAAAAAAAAAAAAAAAGAATAGACAGAATTTGGGCCCGAAAACATATGAGGAAAATGATTGCGAAGAGAAAAGCAAAAGAAGAGCAGCAGGGAAATGGTACACTAGAAGAAGTAGCCTCTTTGGCTCTAATGTGTAAGCTAAGTGAAAGTAGAAAGCGAATACATGAGGTTAAAAATCTAGATCAAGAAATGATTTGGAAAGACTTTGAATATTAAAATAGAGCAGTTTGGATTTCATTCTATAGCAGCCTGACAACCATTGAAAAGTTTTGGGAAGGAGAGTCATGTGTATCATTAGGGAATTTACCCTATGCAAGTTAGGTTGTGATAAATTAACAAATGGAAGTCGAAGAAAAAGTTAAAAATCAAACCAATTAACTTAGTAGCTATTTGCAGATTTGGAAAAAATAAGGCATGGATTCACTTCGTCATTTATCAAGTTACCAGCTGAGAAAAGTGGTATCAGAGACTGATTTTGCAACTTGTGAGAAGGAGCTGAAGTTTCAGCAAGCAACGCAACAACTGTGTACAAACTCAGGTCTTTTGTAGGGCAAGAGTAATAGTAACAAATACTTCAATAGCACTTTAGCCATGTGTCTAAATATATTCACTTACTTAATTTCTATTACAACTCTGTGAAACAAGTAGTACTGCTTACTCCATATTACTGATAACAAAATAAAGGCAAAAAAAGAAATTTTCTGAAAGTCATGCTGTCAGTCATGTAATACATCTGTGACTGTGACACAGGAAATTTAGATCTAGAGTCTCCGTCCTAAACCTCTCTTCATAGCTGCCTCTCTATAGCTTTGTTTCGGATATGTTTTCAAAATTTAGATAGGCCTTTGGATGTGTGTTAAATATAAAAAATTTATTTAGAGGTAATGAGATATTAAAATAAAGGTAATTAAAGTGTGGCTACATACAACACACACACAACATATGTAACTGTATACTGATGGGTTTACACTGAAATCAAGGATTCATAGACTCTGGGTAGAGGATGGTCAAAAACATTTGAGAATCCAGTCATGGTGCTTATTCAATAGGTCATGAATAAAGTGGCAGTGATTTGTTTTAAGCCATAAAAAGAAACCTAAATCCTCAGTATAATCTTTGGAGGGTTGGCAGGGAGAGGGGGTGGATTATGAACTTTACTGAAGTTTCCCTCTATTTCTAGATATTTGCCTTTCTCTTTAATATTCTCATTGGCTTAAATATTCTCTCACTGCCTTGCTTCTGTAGAGGACTCTGAACAGCTGCTAGGGATGCTGGCAACGAAGCACTAAGAGAACAGTCCACATCTGGGATGGCCTTGGTTTAAGCAAGGATCCTGTCTAAGGTCATGTTCCCTTCCCAGGGTAGCCAGCATCCAATTACTGCTCAACTAGTACTAGAAAGGCCTGGCCTTATCACTCCAACTCAGGACAACTCAGATGGCTCATTCCAGTCTCAGAATTCCCAAGAGGGTTGGCTGAGCCCTCTGTTGCAACTCTTTTGCAACTCAAATTTTCCCTGTGCCCTGTCCCTAGGTATTGACCCCCAGAGCACTCCTGAATAAACCTATGGTGCACTAATTTCATTCTCAAGGTCAGGTTTTTGTAGAACCCATCCTGAGACAACTTCCTAGAAACTTCCACAATAGATTACAGATCCACTGTCTATACCTTTCTTTCACTCAGCTCCTCTCACCTTCACTATAGTTCCTATTCTGGTTTTTTTCTTGGACAGCTCCTTGTTTTTCTTACATAAATCAACTTTCCTCTTCTTGGCTATGTACTGTTCTTTCTCTCCTTTCTTCCTAATCAGCATAAAAAGGGATCAAAATCTCTCTTTCTCTCTCTCTCTCTCTCTCACACACACACACACACACACACACACACACACACACACCTTTGAAGGTACGGGAAGGGGAGAGATTGTGAATACTTATATTTTACTATTTTGTTCTTATCCTCTTATCTTACCCTTATGGACAATTACCATATGCCAGAACTAAATCCTTCCAAGAAAAATTAGGTGGACTATGTTATTGTTCATCCATTATGGACGAGGGAATGTATGTTTAACATAATTTAAACAAATTGCTTGGGGTTCAACAGCTAGTGTTTTGTTGAGGGAAAGTTACTTCTTCTGGACTCCGGAGCAGCAAACCCTATCATTATGCTACAAAGTAAGTTTGGATACCCTCAGTTTTGCCTTGGTCCGAACTTGCACATACCATTTTCATTGTCTGCCTGTTATCCAGTTAGCAGTGTATCCTTTAATGGCCTGCTTCTCTGAGGACACCCATCCCTTTCTCAAATATCTCTTCCAAAGAAGGAGATAAAGGAGGGAACTAAAAGGAGTTTTCAAAGTTTTCTGAGAAATTGAGTTTATCTGTGTCTTTGGTGTGTGTGTTATCAATATGCAGTGGATATAAAACCATTTAATAGCAACATCTAAGCAAGGCCTTCCTGGTTGTGAGTAAAAATACATTTACACTGGTAGCTCAGGTGGATACTATTTGAAAATGAAAGATTTGGTCAATTATATAGCAGAAACTTTTGAGTAACATGGGAAGTTTTATGGGCAACACACAGCATGTAAGTATTATTTTTCCACATCAAAGCCAGAGAGGTATGTAAATGCCTGTTTTTCCAAAGTGTAACTATAGGAGATATTTTGTAAGGAGGATTTTGTAGGCAACATGCATTGGCTTTGTTTGGCAAGGAGCATACCAAATAGTATCTCTAAAAATTCTCTCACCATGAAGCATGTACAGTATTCCCTATGTACAGAGACATAGGGAAAGCACACCACAAAACCAAACACAAACACAATCCCACACACATTCTATTAATTAAACCTTTGTATTTGAGTTAGAAAGTCTCTTAACTTTTAAAGATGATTTGTGAATTATTGAAGACAATGATACTAAAAATTCTATGCTTAAAGTATCCAGAAAAACACAAAGAGAAAATATTAATACATGGATAAACATGTATATGGAAAATAAAGAAAAACAGAGCCATGATGACAAAAGAAAATGTAAATTTAGTGCAAGGACAGAAGCACTATGAAAGTCAGTTTTCATTATATCACAATTATAGTGGTCTTTTTCATAAGTTTTTGTTTTAACATGATAGTACTTAAATCTTTTCTTCATGTTTTAACTTTTTTTAAAAAATGAGTTAGAAAGTTGACCTTAGGTTTTGGTGTGAAATAAGTATATTGTATCATCAGAATTAACCATGCCAGGAGAATGTAGCTTACTCTACAATTACCATCTTGGTCCTTAACATTTTACAGTGTAGTAAGCAGCTTTCCTCAGGGGCATAGCACAGTCAAGGGCTGTTTCTGTTTAGTTGAATTAGCCCTGAATGCTATTTAAGGCAGCACAAAGTATTCCTAAAATTTGTAGCCTCTCTTAGGTCAGTTACCTGGAGACTTAAAGATATTAATGCTACATTTTTCGATCCTTGGGTTGTTCTTTAAACTTGTTTTTCATGAATCCTTTTCAAAAAGAGAGCAATTATCTAATGTTCCATTGTGCAATAGGACTTTTTATTTGTTGCATGTTTTGTTCTTGTGATAATGATATCCTGCAGTGTTTCAAAAACTAGGATTTATAGATTGTGGGAAATTCACAGGTGTTTTCTCCAGGGGACTACATGTCTCGAATGTTAAGAAACACATGCTGTACTGCACGGGCCAAAAACTTGAAAAGTTGGTCAAACTTTCATTTTGATAATCTATTTAACATCCCTATGGTGTCCATTTTAATTAAATCTTACATGGAAAGACTATACTATACAGAACTATATTCAATAAGTAAAAATATATCTTTTTAAAAGAAAATATATATTATTGAATCTATTCTTTGTCTTTTGCAGCCCTGTCTCTTTGATGCAAGTTTTGAAATGACAAGAGAGTTTTGTAACAATGCTATAAAATGACATTATTATAATAGTCCATTAAAATGAGAAATAATAGAACATGTTAAATCATATAGAAATATTTGTATCATTCCTTGAAATTGCAAACAGATTATATATGTATATGTATATATGTTAATATAATATATAATATATGTTCATATTTATGTTACACACAAATATTTAATACTTGTTAATATTTAAGATATGTTGTATTTACATACACATATATAAAGAGAGCGAGAAGAGACAGATACAGAAAGATATCTAATTATTTGATCTGTCATTCATTTTACCAGGTTTACATCTGCTTGTGACTGAGCAAGTGTTTTTCTTGGATGGAAAAACCGTAAATTATTAACAGTAATTAAGATAAATTATAATAATTTTACTTGTGCATTTTTACAAGGCAGACATAAGACATTGGAGAATAACTGTGGGTAGGAGTCCAGGAGTCACATTTTCTATAACCAGTGAGCACATGACACTGTGAAGAGAACACTTTTCTAATATCTCCCATAGAAGGAATTCACAGTAAGATAAGCACATGTAAAGTGCCATCTAAAGGGACTTAATTACTGAAACACTAAAAGGCCATGAAAAATGGCACATTCACAATTCACTGTATAGCAAGAGATATTTAAGTTGGACATGGAAAAAAAATTTTACTTGAATGATTCTTCAAAAAATTATCATCACGTTGAGAAGAAGTATTGAGCCAGTGCCGGAAACTGAATGTGATCACTCTTGTGGGACTTTGTTATTTTTGGATATAAGGGTGGTTTTATTTCTAAAACATTAAAAACACTTTAGTTTCTTTTGTGGGAGAATGAAAAAATTATCTCAAAATTTGCAGTTTCTTCCATAAGAGTTTGAGTCTACTTGCTTTAGCAAATGGAATACTAGAAAAATAAGTGAAGGAGATGTTTGACACATCTTTGATCATTATTGCTGCTTTTGGAAACCAGTTGTCATTTGAAGAAGTTGAGATTAGCTGAGTATCTAGGGAACCATTTTCTGGCAGTTGACTGAGGCTGATTGTTTCTGGATGGCCTTACACACATATCTGACTGCTCAAGTGGCAAACATCCATCATGAACAAACATTGGTCATGTTTGTGAGGCCATCCCAAAACCATCAGCCTTCAATTACCTGCCAGGCAACTGAAGCTGCACGCATAAACTCAGAGCATACCAATGGAAGAACCACCCAGCTGAGCCCAAAACAAGCTGACAATCCACAGAATCATCATTTATTGAAGTAGTTATGTATTCCATTAAAGTTTGGAGTGGTTTATTACATAATAATAGATATGGCATACCCTCTCTAAATTGACAGTAGTTCTCACCATTCCATTCCACTTTTTCATACAACAGAACTTTTCATACATGTATATTATCTACCTGGCTCCTGAAAGCACTTCAGTTCTGGGCCTCATGGAAAATCTATCCTTTGAAGAAAGAAGCATTGAATAAATATAATGTGTTCATACACCAGAAGTACAAATATGAATAAAACTTAGTAATCTCCCTCAAGGAACCACTGGCTAATGGGAACGATAGCCATGTACACAATTTGCATGTGGCCAGCATAGGATACCTAAGAGTATAATAAAGGCAATCATCCCAGATTACAAATGTCAGATTTTCATTTGTGATTTCAGCAGGCTGTTCCATCATTTTTTTTTATGGTCCTCTATGGCTTTTTATATTCCAAGAATGCCAAGACACGCATACATGTATTCACAAGATTATTATTAGAGACTTCAGATTTTGCTGGATGAAATAGGAACTCCAGCCTCACTGGCATTAGCACTAGCGATATCACCTTGTAGCCGTATGATCTCCAGTGAAGTCTCAGGTTAGCTTCCCTAAGTCAATGCCTGAACGATGGCTACTGTGCCCAGTACAATAACCACAACCATTCCTACAACACTATCCTTTATTGTGAAGTAGAGGAAAACTCCAGAGGAAGTTCAATCAGGCCCCCAAATGAAGTATAAGAGAGCATTCTGTTTGATTTTCTTTTACGTGGCTGCCAAGGACCAAATCTCTGGAAGTTCTAAGGAAATAAAGGTGCACTCAGACCACCTGCTTCTGCTGATAACAGTGCAGAGTTGGTAGCCTGGTGGCATCAGCCACTGCTGGTGTGACAGTCATTTCCAGGCAGGCAGGTGCAAGCTGCAGGAGACATAACTTGCCAGATGTCACAATTACCTGTGAAAAACATTGTAATTTTCACAGACCAAGTCATTGATTATTTAAATCTTCTCATGCTTTACTAACAAACCTTTGCCACAGTTTCCACTGTATTGTTCTCTTATGAGTTTTTCCAGCCATGTTGGTTTCTTGCGCATAAGTGGAGGTCTTTCTTTCCTTCTAGCTTTTAACAATAAAATGGTTGTGTTACAGTTCATTTAAATCTCATTTTCTTTTTTATTTTTTTTTATTTTTTTTTTATTATACTTTAAGTTCTAGGGTACATGTGCATAACATGCAGGTTTGTTACATATGTATACTTGTGCAATGTTGGTGTGCTGCACCCATCAACTCGTCAGCACCCATCAATTCATCATTTATATCAGGTATAACTCCCCAATGCAATCCCTCCCCCCTCCCCATGATAAGCCCAGTGTGTGATGTTCCCCTTCCCGAGTCCAAGTGATCTCATTGTTCAGTTCCCACCTATGAGTGAGAACATGCGGTGTTTGGTTTTCTCTTCTTGTGATAGTTTGCTAAGAATGATGGTTTCCAGCTGCATCCATGTCCCTACAAAGGACGCAAACTCATCCTTTTTTATGGCTGCATAGTATTCCATGGTGTATATGTGCCACATTTTCTTAATCCAGTCTGTCACAGATGGACATTTGGGTTGATTCCAAGTCTTTGCTATTGTGAATAGTGCCGCAATAAACATACGTGTGCATGTGTCTTTGTAGTAGAATAATTTATAATCCTTTGGGTATATACGCAGTAGTGGGATGGCTGGGTCATATGGTACATCTAGTTCTAGATCCTTGAGGAATCGCCATACTGTTTTCCATAATGGTTGAACTAGTTTACAATCCCACCAACAGTGTAAAAGTGTTCCTATTTCTCCACATCCTCTCCAACACCTGTTGTTTCCTGATTTTTTAATGATGGCCATTCTAACTGGTGTGAGATGGTATCTCATTGTGGTTTTGATTTGCATTTCTCTGATGGTGAGTGATGATGAGCATTTTTTCATGTGTCTGTTGGCTGTATGAATGTCTTCTTTTGAGAAATGTCTGTTCATATCCTTTGCCCACTTTTTGATGGGGTTGTTTGTTTTTTTCTTGTATATTTGTTTGAGTTCTTTGTAGATTCTGGATATTAGCCCTTTGTCAGACGAGTAGATTGCAAAAATTTTCTCCCATTCTGTAGGTTGCCTGTTCACTCTGATGGTAGTTTCTTTTGCTGTGCAGAAGCTCTTTAGTTTAATGAGATCCCATTTGTCAATTTTGGCTTTTGCTGCCGTTGCTTTTGGTGTTTTAGACATGAAGTCCTTGCCCATGCCTATGTCCTGAATGGTACTACCTAGATTTTCTTCTAGGGTTTTTATGGTATTAGGTCTAACATTTAAGTCTCTAATCCATCTTGAATTAATCTTCGTATAAGGAGTAAGGAAATCTCATTTTCTTATATCTGTCTCTATGTCTGTCTTTATACCATACACACACACACACACACCCTCTTCTATATATGGATAGTACCCAACAAAAATTTACTTTAGTTTTTTAACACATTACTTTTAATGAATATATTCCATTAAAAGATGGGTAAACATGAGTTCTCCATCTTCCTCTCAGAGCTAGGAAAAGATGACTTTTGATTCTTGGCCCTTTATTTAGTGATATAGATCCCTTCTGCCTATTCAGTGCACTCACAGCCCTTCCTATTCATTCCTTTACTGTTTCAATTGTGGTAGACCATGGCCGGATCTGATTTATTTAGGCCTATCTAAGTCTTGGAATAGAAAACACAACTAGCTGCATATGTCGACTAATAGACATTTTGCACAGCTACATATATATCACATAAGCTGTGATATCCAGATGTTATATAAATTGTTGTCAATATACCAGTATGGCACTGGTAGTGTCCCAAGAAATTATACTCAGAACATATAAGTAGATTAAAGTGATATGTATTATTAAAGCTAGCTTGATAAATATGTAGGCAATTATATTAAAGTTTTGGAACATAAAAACCTTGCCGTAACCTGTAAAGACCTCACCCTAAACAAAATACCATAACTACCATGGCAGATGTGAAGAAATTGGGGAGATCTCTTCTGATTTTTTTCTGGGATACTAGCATCAATTTTGGTAAAATAAATCAGAAGTACAAAATATGAGTAAAGCCCTTTTGATGCTAAGTTTAAAGAATTCAGTAGTGGAAGTGGATGCTATAGAAACTTTAGTTGTTTTCTAAGATAATTGTATAGTTAGTAGCAGTCTTTGTTAGGGGGTGCAGGGAAGGAAGGAGGCTATTCCAGATTACTGAGAAAAGGTTCATATTCAAACACAATTTTAATGGTTGCATAATATCTCATCTTAATATTGCCCTGTATTTATTTAACCAACCTATTTTTTGACATTTGGAATGCTTCAGTTTTAAATTATTATACACAAAACTATTAAAACTATACAAAACCTCTTACAGCATAAATCTTTGAACCACATCTGATAATTTCCTTGAAATAAGTTCCTAGAAATGGAATTACTGGGTCAAAAGTAATGAGTTATTTCTAACTCCTTTAACATATTTCTGTTTTTTAAATGATTATATGAAGTTGCCTGTTTTGCAGCCTAATTGCCAACTTTGAATCTTTAATTGTTGGTAAGTGTTGTTTGCCTTTTTAAAATAAGAATGGCATTTTCTGTTTCAGAAATGTTTTCTTTTCTTATTTGACTTCTAGTTGACTGAGGGCAGAAACCATGGTATGTGCTGTGTGCAGTACTGTTTTTGTCTCCCTCAACCCTGAGCATATAATGGGCTCAATGAATACTTTTCGAATAATATATTAATGCCAATTACTTTTACTCATATATAGTAGGTAGTTAACTGATTTAGATATCAGCTAATGAAGATCTGATATTTATCATTAGTTTATATATTAGGCTTTCAAGGAAATTCAAGAAATTGTGAATATGTTTCTGTAGTGCTTAGGCCAACTGTTTCTCAAAGGAATTATTAAGACAATTTTATTCCCTTCATTTCGGTCGAGTTAGGGTTTCCATTTCCTTTAGTTTCAGTTCATCAAATTATGTTTCTCAGACATGTTTACAATTTTAAAGGCACCTCTTTAGTCAGTGGGGAATCTGAACACCTGATCCTTAGTGACACTAAAGACAAGTAATTGGTCATGTTGAGTTGAGGTTTTGTGGCTCAGCAGATTCTCATACCAGCTGTTACGTCTTGATAATTATTCCAAAAATGAATTTTAGTTTAGGTTAAAGAACATGGCTCTCATTCAGGTTTAATTAAGTCTGTTTTAGAAAAATATGCTGTGCCATTCAAACAGCCTGGTCTTATATTAAGAGTTATCCTAATCATTTACTGTACCTGTGGCCATAATGTCCTCATAACTACAAATATTTAAAAATAGTTGATGAAATAATTTCAGGTAATTTCTTACTTATTATTACTTTGATCAGGGTGATTTATTTTTCAGTTTAAATTATTTTATATTTACAAATGCCATATGTTATAAACTTTTAATTTAGTTCTGAGGTGAAATGTGGGTGCATATGTGCATGTGGGTATACATACACATATGATAGTGGCAGGAGGCAGACAAATTCCTAGGTAGATTGGGGTGGGTCCCTGGTGAAACTGAGCCTTCAAGCCAAGAACCTGAAGTCTGCAAACCAAGCTGTCTGTTCCAGGTGGAATCCACCACGCAGAGTGAGATTTTTGCCTTTCAGCCAATTAAATGGTGCTTTTTCCAGGACCTCCCATTGATCAATCAGGATGCATTTCCTTCATTCTGAGTCCATAAACACCCGGGACTCAGCTACACATCAGTGCTCCGCACCTGCAAGTAGCAACCACCCACTTGGGGTCTCCTTCCTACTAAGAGCTGTTTTCACTGGAAGAGAGAGGAACTAAGGGATGCCTTTCCCCCTCTCTTCTAGATTGGTAACCAATCATTTTCAGCCTTTACTGCTCTTGAGTGTATCCTGAATTACTGGAACTTCTCTGACCCTCAGACTCTGGAGAAAAAGTGCATCATATTCCTTTGCTCAAAGGCATGGCCGGATTATGTTCTGCAGGAAGGAAAAGCTTGGCCTCGGGAAGGAAGCATTAATTTTAATACCATTCTGCAGCTGGACCTTTTCTGTAAACATGAGAGCAAATGGTCCGAGGTTCCATACTTGCAGGCTTTCTTTGCCTTGCAGGGTAATCCAGACCTTTGCCAATGTTATAGAATTGATTCAGTCCTAGCAACCATCTCAGGAGAGGCGGCAAAGAGCAATCCCAGGGACTAGGGAAGCAAACCCTGGAGGTACCTTCAGTGGGGTAGTCAACCCCTCCAGTCCTGCCCCTTCTGGTCCACCCCATCTTCCATATCCAGATTCTGTCTCAAGCTTGTCCCATCCTAGAAATCTTCACTTTAGGCAGGTTCCAGTCTCACTCCTGCCCCTACAACAGATGCCTGGTGAATATAGCTCCATTAGGGTTCAGTTTCCGTTTTCTCTGTAGGACTTAAGGCAAATCAAGGGGGATCTTTTGCAAGTTTGCAGACGACTCTGACAGATATACAGAGGCTTTCCAGAATTTAACCCAAGTATTTGAACTCTCCTGGAAGGATGTTATGTTACTTTTGAATCAAACCCTGACTACTGCTAAAAAGCAGGCCACCCTACAAGTGGCAGAGAATTTTGGGGATGAGCTTTGTATCTCATATAGTGCCAGGGAAGAGAATGAGCCTTATTCAACTGGAAGAAAAGAAGTATCATTGGAGGACCCTAAATGGGACCCCAATGATGAAATGAGAGAATGAAAAATGAAGCACTTTCAGGTGTGTATATTGGAGGGCTTTTGAAGCACTAGAACTAAGCCTCCCAATTACTCCAAACTGTCTTTGATAGACCATGGATTAGATTAGAATTCCACTGCCTTCCTGGAAAGGCTAACAGAAGCATTAGTACAGCATACCTCTCTATCTCCTGATTCAGTCAAGGGACAACTAATCCTAAAGGATACATTTATTATTCAGGCAACCCCTGATATCAGTAGGAAGCTGCAGAAACAGGGCATGGGGCCAGAGAGTACTTTAGAGAACGTGCTGAAAGTGGCCACCTCAGTCTTTTACAATAGGGATTGGGAAGAATCCTGAGAGAGGAGACACAATAAAAAGGCAGAGGGTCTAATGGTAACCTTGCAGACTCACAGACCCCAGAATCCCTGTGATGCACCTGTTAACTGCTACAAATATGGCAAGCCACGGCATGTTAGGAAGGACTGCCCAAGCAACATGAGAAAGCCACCTTGACCGTGTCCAATTTATGATGTGGACCACTGGAGGGTGGACTCTCCCTGGAGATGCAGATCACTAGGTCCACAGCCAGTTTTCCAAATGGTCCAGCAGGACTGATGGGTCATGGGGCCCCTCTCCACAGCTCCAGTGGTTCAGACTGCCATTACCCTCCAGGACCCCTGGGTGATTCGGGAAGTTGAATGGAGGAAGGTGGACCTCCTTGTGGACACTTGAGTGGGCCTTTCAGTTCTCCTCTGAAATCCACCCCCACTCCTCTCTTAGCAGGACCATGAGGGGTGTCTCCATAAAGTCTTTAAACTGATATTTTTCCAAACACTTAGTTGTAATTGGGGAGATGTCTTGTTTACTCCCACCTTTTAAATCATGCCTGAAAGCCCAGCTCCTCAGCTAGCTAGGGATATTGTGGCTGGTATGGGAACTACCTTCCTAGATGGTTCCAGGACAGACTGTTCGCCTCTTTCTGTGGAGACCGATATTAGCCCAGAGGTTTGGGCAACTAAAGGGAAAATTGGCTAAGCCACAACCGCCACACTGGTCCAGATCCACCTTAAGGATCCTACCTCCTTCCCTAACCAGAGACAATATCCACTACAAACAGAAGTTAAGAAAGGTCTAGAAGCTATCATTGATAACTTGAGGATGCAGGGCCTCCTCAAACCCTGCAACAACCCTTGGAATACTCCTATATTGGGGTATTACAGAAACAACAGGGAATGAAGACTGGTCCAGGTCCTCTGCCTTACTAATGGGGCTGTGGTTCCAATTCATCCAGTGGATCCCATTCACTATACCTTAAATACCTGGGGGAACTAAATGGTTCACAGTCCTGGACTTAAGGATGCCTTTTTCTACATACCATTATACCCTGACTCCCAGTATTAGTTTGCATTTGAAGATCTCTCCAATAAGACCACCCAGCTCACCTGGATGGTGTTACCCCAGGGATTCTGAGACAGCCCCCACCTGTTTGGGCAGGTGTTGTCAAAAGATCTCTCTGAGCTCCTTTATCATCAGGTTAAAGTTTTATAATATGTAGATGACAGTTTCCCTTGTGCCCCAACTGAGGAAATCTCTCAGGAGGGCCGTAGGGTTCTTCTTAATTTTCTGGCTAACAGAGAATATAAGGTCTCAAAATCTAAGGCTCAGAATGAGCACATGCTGTTGGAAAAAATGGTGCTGATAGATTTGCTTAATGCAAGGTTGCCACAAACCTCCAATTGGCATTTTTTTAAAGCAGTATCTATGATGCACAATAAAGAGAAGCACAATAAAACAAGGTATGTCTGTATCATAGGCTTTAACTTTTGTTTTGTTTAATTAATATTTTCAAAGAATAAGTTATTTAGACTTTGGTCTTCCCATTTCCTTAAGAGAGGAATTAGCCTCCAAATCACATAAATTCTTATGTAAATGGATTGCTAGAAATTATGAATTTGGGCAGCCATCTGGTTTCAAATATGTATGAGCCCAGAAGGGAGTAGTGTTTTATTCTTCATTTTGTGATGCTACTTAATTTTCATTGCACATTTTCTCACAAAAGGTGGCCTCTTCTAAATATAACATTAAAAAGTAAAGAAAGAAAGGCTAACCTTTCATTGCAACTTCTCTAGAGTTGAAGTGCTTTCCTCTGATCTATGTAGAAAAGGCAAGACCCTTCAAAGCATCTATACTTGTTAAGGATCAAAGAGAATACTTCTAAATGAAAAGGTAGAGAGATAAAATGAAAGTTATCAGTAGAACTCTGTCCTAGTCTTTTAGTATCCAAGAATCACTATTCTTTTTATGATAATTTCTAACGATTGGGGATCTTCAAAAACAAAAGTACTTATCTTTTGAAGTCAGGTTTTGAGATGACAGGCCAAAGTGCTGTGTAAGGAACTACTGCTTTGGGGAAATTTGAATCCAACTGACTGGGAATTATAATCTTTAGGACGGAATGTAGAATTGCACTCATACAAAGACCAGAAAAGAGAAAAACTTTAGCCAAAAACAGACAAAGGATAAAGACCAGAAAGCATTCTCACCATAAAGGTTAGATGGGAAAAAAATTCGACAAAACCGAGTGAAGGGCCGTGCGTGGTAGCTCACATCTGTAATCCCAGCACTTTGGGAGGCTGGGGAGGATCACAAGGTCAGGAATTCAAGACCAACCTGGCCAATATGGTGAAACCCCGTCTCTACTAAAAATACAAAACAGTTAGCTGAGTGTGGTGGCACATGCCTGTAGTCCCAGCTACTCAGAAGGCTGAGGCAGAAGAATCACTTGAACCCGGGAGGTGGAGGTTGCAGTGAGCTGAGATAGCTCCACTGCACTCCAGCCTGGGCAACAGAGCAAGACTCTGTCTCAAAAACAAAAACAACAAACATTAAAATATGGAGCAGTGATTTCTGTAATACAAGGGTTGCCCCCAGAAAAATTGTTTCAGGAGATCTTTCCCACCATCCATCTATACTAAATGATTGGCATCATAAAATTTTGTCCTTCACTAAACCTCAAACATGAATTCCTAAAGAATTGGATTATGTGCCCAATCACAGTGGTTATCCTGGATACTCAAACAGAAAAAGAAGCAGATTAGAGACTTGTCAACTCAACATTTCAGCAAAGAGTAAAGAAGAAGATGAAGAAAAGAAAAAAAAATATTGGTTTTGCCAACTACATCCAGGAGAAAGCTGTGCTTTCAACTCTGTGCATAGAAAAATTCCATCCTATCACTTCTCGGCCTTTTGGCTAAGATCAAGTGTAGAAAGATTGCATCCAGGAGATATTCAGAGTTGGTACAGGGACTGCCCTGGAAAGCAGGGCAGCTAATACCCCTATATCATAAGCTCCTCTTATTCCACACAGCCCCATACTCCACAGCCACAGATTCTTGTGGGTTGAAAAGCCCAAGACAAAACTCCTAAAATTAAGATTGGTTTTCCCCAACAAAGCAAGAAGAATTCTTATTTGGCCTGAGAAAATACACTTTCTGACACCTCTACAAGCAATATAAACACAGATGAGAGTCACTAGATATTTGTGTTAAATTCAGACCTCAAAATGTAGGCAACAAAATTAACCAAACTAAATCATTAGAAAACAGTTAATTAGGGATAAACTAATTTAATATAATAGTTACAGTTGTAAAGATAAGAAAGAATAATGTATTTTGAAAAATATATAATTTTAAAACCTCAATATTCTTAATATATGTGAAAACATATATTATTATTTATATATACCTATGTTGAAAACAGAATAGACACAACTGAAGATAGTAAACTAGAAGACTAAGAAAAATTTCCCAGAAACCACAGAAATAAATGAATTTAAAAAGTGTATGTAGGATTATGTGGGTGTGCATGTGTGTGTGTATATATATTTATATAGAGATACATAATATGTATAAATTATATATAATGTATATGTGTGTATATAAAAATATGAATATATATTATATATTTTATTTAATATTTAATTTAAATATATAAAATATATAAATATAAATATATACACACACACATACATACACTCTCTTTATATATATGACAACATGTATATATGCATACACAGCCTGAAACCCCTGCAAGGTGGCTACTGTTACTCTGGATGTTATTTTCCTTTCTTGGTCTTCTAGCTTACTACATTCAACTGTGTCTACTCTGTTTTCAACACAGTTACACATATATAATATATGTTTTCACATATATTAAGGCTATTGAGTGTATTTTTTAAAGTGATTATTTTCCAAAATATATCATTCTTTCTTATCTTTATAACTATAATTATCCGGAATAATAATAGCCTTCTTGCAGGGGTTCCAGTCTCCAACCAAAAGAACAGAGACGAGTAAGTGAAATAAATAATCAGACAATCAAATGAATGAGTCTAAAGTTTGAAATGAACAGCTGAGACCTGAACAAAGTGAATAAAAACAGATTCAAACTAGGTATATGTTAGTGACATTTAAGAACTGTTAATATTTTCAAAGAACAAAGTATGTCGCATGCCAAAAAAAAAACAAATCAAAGAGACATCAAACTTTAGCTTGAGCAGAAAAATATTTAAAGGCAATCAAGCAAAGCCTCCAAAGTGCTGAGGGAAAAGTGATGTTAAATTGAGAATTTTGTAGCTAATCAAATGAGCATTCAGTTATGAGGACAAAATAAAATTTATTTTGGGTATGCAAGAGCTCAATCTATTAGGGATAAATTCTGAAAAAAATATAGCTTGCTCTACCAAAGTTAATGTAATATAAACTAAATATAAGAAAAAAAGGGGAGGCCTGGTGTGGTGGTTCACGCTTGTAATCCCAGCACTTTGGGAGGCCAAGGAGGGCAGATCACCTGAGCTCAGGAATTTGAGAGCAGCCTGGCCAAAATGGTGAAAGCCCATCTCTATTAAAAATACAAAAATTAGTGGGGCATGGTGGTGGGCACTTGTAATCCCAGCTACTTGGGAAGCTGAAGCAGAGAATCACTTGAACCCAGGAGGCGGAGGTTGCAGTGAGCCAAAATTGCACCACTGCACTCCGGCCTGGGCGACAAGAGTGAAACTCTGTCTCAAAAAAAAAAAAAAAAAAAAAAAGAAAGAAAGAAAACAAGTTGAGATAGAATCTATGATAATATCAATTAAAATTATGCATAATTTCTAAATTTATACGTAAGGTAATAGCAGCTAGAATATTTTATTTCAGAAAGTAGAGGATAGGGAAAGAGAAATAATGCTAATTGAAAGCTGGATCAATTTAACAAAGCTTAGGAAAATAAAACCAAATTAAAATGCAATAAAGGCAGTCAATATGGTAGAATTCAGTAATCATAAGGACTGTGGGTTAACACCTATTGAAATACAGAGACTTTAGGACTATCTTACAGTCTGAACATATGTGAAATGATTGCAAGAGATACAAAAAATATGGAAAAGGCTGCAAATAAAGGGAGAGAGACAGATATACTTGTCCGATTATATTTTGAAAAAACCAAATGCAATAATATCACTACCAAAAATGTAGAAAGTAGAAATTAATATGTTTAGTGGACAGAGTATTATTAAAAGTTAATAAAAATGAATCATTCAAGAAAATATGATGAACAGAATTATAAGGTATTAAACAGCATCATTTTGAAGCAAATAGAGAAAGAATTCCACAAGTTATTCAAAGAGAAGCTGGCAAATACGCCAACTATTTATGGAGATTTCAACATCCTTTTGTTAAGAATAAGCACATCAAATTTTTGGGAAAAAATGTTATTATTTGGGGAACATGAAATATCTGTCTAACTAAACATCGTGTGTGTATATTTTATATGTGTATGAATATGTGTATGTACATATATACATATTCATGTATATATAATGTAAATATACAAAAACAAAAAGTCTAAATTGTTGTTGTTTAAATAGCCATCAATGTTTTAAATATTAATTCCATTTAAGGAGCCGAAGAACAATCTCAAATTTTACAAAGTAAGAATCTTTTAAAAACTATTTGTCCCCCAGGCAAAAATGAATTTGGTAATTAACAAGAAAATAGCCAAAATTAAGTATTACTTCACACCCTGCTATACAGTAGAAAGCTGTAGTAATTAGTGGATTAGTAGTTTTTAGTTGCAGCGCCCCTTCATACACCTGTTCTTAGACTAATTGGGAACGAGATCATGTGACCTCTAAGTGCCTTTAACCTTAAATTAATTGTAAGTCTCTAATAACCTAGGATTAAAGTTTCAATATATTAGGAAACATTCTTTTTTTTTTTGTTCCTTTCTCTTCACCACAAAGGCTTTGGTAAAAACAAATGGGAGATAATTTATCTTTTTAGGCCAAACGTTAATTTGATTATTTTAATACCAATGACATTAAATTTCACAAGATTAATAAAACACATTTGAGGCTGATTAGTCACTTCTAATCATACTCACTCCTTAACTTGCTTAAAAATTATGATCTTAGAGGTACATTTCTATCTCTAATAGAAATATTAAACTGCAAGCAAGAATAATTTCTGAGCCATGGGATTCTTCTCTGAGGGCTTCTGCAAATGTTAATATTCTCTTTTCTTGTTCAATTAACACACACACACACATTCCTAGCAAAATATTTTGGTTAAAAGTCATGTTTCTTACTCAAAATGATATAAAAATTTCAAATGCTAATTGAAAAATAAAGTGGCTTAAATGAGATATGCAGACTGCCAGTTTATGTTTTCTTTAGAAACCTATAAAAGAAAGGAAAGAAAAAAGCAGTAGAATTTTACAAAGGAAAAACAAAAGAAGAAAAAAGACAAAACAAAAATACAATCGTGACAAAGAAAAACAAACAAAAGAAATATTTATATGAACTGAAAAAAGCATTAAAAAATCAGACATCTTGATTTCTGGCTCCTTGGGGATCTAGTTAATAAACAAAAGCATCAATTGGGTCTCTACCAAATTCAAGACAGTACACCAGATAACAGAAAGTATTTGAAGGAAAATAAGACATCTAACAAAATAGGGAAAATTGTATGCAGGCAGAATGATATGACAAATTGAAAATAAATATAAAATAAAAACATGTGGCTAGGCACGGTGGCTCATGCCTGTAATCCCAGCACTTTGGGAGGTCAAGGCGGGTGGATCACTTGAGGTCAGGAGACCGAGACCAGCCTGGCCAAAATGGTGAGACCCCATCTGTACTAAAAATACAAGAAATTAGCCAGGCGTGGTGGTATACATCTGTAATTCCAGTTATTCGGGAAGCTGAGGTGGGGGAGTTGCTTGAACCTGGGAGGCGGAGGTTGCAGTGAGCTGAAATAGTGCCACTGCACTCTAGCCTGGGTGACAGAGTGAGACTCTGTCTAAAAACAAACAAACAAACAAGAAAAACACACACACAAAAATCAAAACGTGAAACTTTTTATTAAAGTATTAGGAAGCAATCTATTTAATCATTTTATTTTTCACATAAGTGCCGTGGAGTAAACTGGCACTGATTTAGAATGTTTACAATAGCCCATGGTTTACAATGCTTGTCTACAGAAATACTTAGATGAAGACCAAAGTACAAATTTCCATTGCCTTTTGCTATGCATTTGCACTTCATGGCTTTGCACACTTCCTAAGTCTCCTAAAAATCCATGGTCTAAAAGAAATAACAGCCTTCTCACATCTGACTAAACCTTGTCCATATCACTCTTAAGAATACAAATTTCAGGAAATAATGTGAAGTGGTGTCAGCAGGATGAGGGAATAGGAGGTCATAGACTGCACTACAATAACCAAACTGAGGCTCAGCTCCTCTTCACTTAGAAGCCAAAACTCCACAAACAAGGGTTGGTGTGAGGAAAAGCAGGTTTATTCTGGAGCTAACAACTTAAAGAGATGGTGAACTTGCATTGTAAAGACCATCTCTCTTTTTTCTGACTGGCCAAAGGAGTTTTAAAAAGTAGGGGCTTGGGAAACTGTGCAGAAGTTAGCTAAGTGCAGGTTAGCATGTCCTGTTCCAATGATTATCTTGAGTAACGGGCCATTTGGTTTCCTGGCAGGCATCAGCTAGATTGCAGCAGGATTGAACATTAAATGCTCAGCTTTTTTCCAGAGGTGGGCATTTCACAGCCTTGATTTTATGTCAAGGTTAGTTCTTGGAGTTCTTAAGCAAGTACACAGTAAAGCATTGTGAAAGAATAACTAGTTACTTTTAAGAAGGGAGTCACTGCCTCAGTTACAAATTCTCCACTGTCAATTTCTTATTCCATTTCTATGGAAAAGGGGCATCTACTCTAGTCTAGTTACTTCCTGCTGAATGGGGGTGTTGACTGGGGACTTTGGAATGAGACTACTTGACCCAGTAGCGTGCAATGTTCAGGTCTCTGTTTTGTTTGTTTGTTTTTTGTTTTATTTTTGGGTCCTTAGGAGGACCCAATTCAAAGTTGGAAAGAATATAGGGCCATTTCTGAGGTGAGTGTTCCCATTAGAAGTAAATTTATAAACAGGAGTTAGTATAGTGCCTGGAGTCTTAACAAATTTGGCTTTTTTTTTTTTTTTTTATCAGTTGGTTTTCCCACCATGGCAGAAACCTGAAATGGCCTACTATAAAATATGTTAAAAGGACTCAATTTGTGCCTGTTTCAGGAATCCATTTACATTTATAACAGGGCAACTGACAACACCTTCTCTCAAGTCGAATGGGTTTTTGGACATATTTTGACAATGCTTTTTTTTTGTCTTAGATTGTGGTCTCCAAGATGACAATCAAAAGGTTGTAGGAAGGGGAAAGTCACAATTTCGCCTGACATTTCTGTAAACAAATGGTTACATTTCTGTAACCATTTGATAGGAAATACCAAAATACTAGCAGTGGTCTAGTATTTTGAAATATTAGTCTTCTTTGAAACAGAGGATAGACAGGAGTTAACTAGAGAATATATGGTCCCCATATCAATATGAAAGTCAATAAATTTGCTTCCCACTGTTAATTGTACCTGGGCTGCTGTATGGATATAATGACACGTTGGTTAAACATACATATTCAACAGGTTATAGGATAAGTTATTAATATTTGTGAAGGTGATTCTGACACATGCATGCTGAACAAACATACATGTAACATATGAATTACGTTCACCTTGGAGTGGAGACCTAAAATTTAAAGTATTACAACTAGGTCCTATACATCAAAAGGTTTTTTCAGGACACAAAGGCACACAAATACACAATCTCTGTAAACTAGTCAGAACCAGTCCATGGTCAGTGGTATTCTTATCTTGGGAAAGTTACTGAAATCAGTCTCTTGTCCATTCAAAGTTATAGTTATGTTAGTCCAACATGGGCAGGGAACTTGGGAGGTCTGTTAGCACCTGGTGGAAGTGCAAATCGTTTTAATATTGTTTATCTCGAGGCCAGTGCTTGTTTAGCTGCTGGAGAAAAACAAAAACCATGTGGCAGTTAGAATGTAGTTTATTCTTTAAGTGTAGAGGTGCATGATTTGGCCCTTGCCTGACATGGACTTAGGTTCTATTTATAATTTGGTATCTTATTGCCACAAAGAATGTTTTGTCAGTTTTATGATCTGTATTTTAACTTTAATGCTTGTCAGCTGTTGTGTCTAAACCATAAAAGGGAGGAAGTATAACGAGACATGACTGACCTTTTATACCATCATGGCTGGGAACTGGGTTTTTAATTTTTTTTTTGGAGTTGGGGGTTGGGGTGTCCTCTTGGCTCCTTGGTCTGTTCAGTCAGTGGAGGACTTACGATTTTTGTTGTTGTTGTTGTTTATATTCCTCCTTTTTTGGGCAAGATAGGCCAGAGACAACATCAATGGCCAAGCTTTTATTTTGTCCCATATCATTGCCAGAGTGGTGCGGCTACCTGTCCTGGGTCCATCATGTCCCTCAGTGGGACTCCTATGGCCAAAGGACTTCGAGCCAGAAGACTTATAGCCAATTAATCATTCCAGACCAGGCAGGAATGTAGGAGGGCAGGCACTCATTAGCTCTTAAAACCTTTTAGGCAATGTAAGAGTTAAAAACTAAAAGCAAAAATGCAAGGTGACAAAATTGAATAATTTATAAGTTCTACATATCGAGCTGCTGTTTAAGCATCGGTATACCCATCTTTGATTTCAAGGGTCTGAACAAATTTTATCCCTCAAAATTCACTCTTCTACTCTCATGCATCCACCTCTTCTACAGTGGTCCTTGGGCTTAGAGGGAGGGTGCTTGACATTATATAGCTTTCATAGCAGTGCATAGGCAAGCCAAAACATATTGACTCAGTAGGATTGCACAGTTTTCAAATTTTGGAGATATTAGGCAGAGAGATATTTTTTGTTATTGTAGTACCCAATTTCTGTAAGCTGTAAATAGCTCAAAAGGAAAAAAATAAAACAAAAAACAAACAAAAAAAATGTTTTCTTGACTTTGGAAAACAAAACATAGAGAATTAGCAATGTTTTAAACAAAAAGGTCATAAGCTGTGTTCAAGTCTTGATAATGACAGAAAAGGAAGCTCACAGGTAGTTAAACCTTCAAATTATTTAGCGATATAGATTGGCTGTGTCTCCACCCAAATCTCACCTTAAATTGTAGTTCCCATAATCCCCATGAGTCATGGGAGGGAGGTGGTAGGAGGCAACTTAATCATGAGGGTTCTTACCCTCATGCTGTTCTCATAATAGTGAGTTATCACATGATCTGATGATTTTATAAGGGGCTTTTCCCCCTTTGCATTGCACTTCTCCTTCCTTCCACCATGTGAAGAAGAACATCTTTGCTCCCTCTTCTGCCATGATTGTGTTTCCTGAGGACTCTCCAGCCATGCTGAACTGTGAGTCAATTAAACCTCTTTCCTTTACAAATTACCTAGTTTTGAGTATATCTTTAGTAGCAGCATGAGAATGGACTAATACATTTAGCATCAAGGATCTAGAAGCAAAATTATTAAATGAGTCTTAGTGTCTCTGTATTAGGGCCTGTCCACATGTTTCATGAAAGCAGTTAAATATTTTAATTGTCACCTTCTCCCAGGTCTAAAGTCCAGCCTTTGGTTAACTTAAGTTTGGTGTCAGATACTTGCATCAACATTTAAGATTTAGCAGCAGTTCATGGATATGTATATCCAGGAATCAAAACCTTGTAACTTAACAGCACAAGGATTAGTTAATAGCACCTAGGACCTTTTCAAGGAGCTTGAGGTGGTAATACTGGAGTTTATGACCTGATTTAAGAGTTACAAAAAGATTCTACAATCTTGTAGTCATTCATTTTTATAGCTTTGTTAAGTCCCCAGCAATAAGTTTAGGTCAGACACTTAGGATTTTGATTTCAAGAATATTTATTAAAGATGTTAAAAGGCTCAAAACATTTCACCAAAACAAAAAATATTTGTTTATTTAACCAAGATTGATAATTAAAAGACTTTAAAAGCAATATACAAAGTTATATGAAAATAAATACCTTAACCCTTTTAAATTTTAGTTTTCCTAAAGAATCAAAAACCTATGAATATGATATAGAAATTACTTTGCTATTAATAAAATGTAAAATCTTTGTTTTTTAAGCCAAGTACCAAAAAGGCAAAGACAACTTTCTGCAGTGTAATTGCTTCTCCTTATGGGAAGCCCATTTAGGTAACCCCAAAGTCAAACCTGTTGAAAAGAGCATACGAATGTAATCAGACACAGGAAGAGTCTGTTCAAGGTTATGAGTATAGCAGGGGAATACATGACCCTTAGTAACAGCATGAGAAGTTCCTGATTATATTGAAAAATTTAGACTTATCAAGAAAAATCAAGAGTACAGATAAAGTTATACTGGAGGTAAACATTGCTTTTTTAGACCTTTAAGATAAAACATTTTAGTATTAGGCCACAATAACAGTTGGAACTAGAGGAAAAAAATTTCAGGAGTGATGAAAAAACTGAAGGAGAGAGTTGTCATCTCAAGCCCTCTCAAGGGGGGGGAAAGCTGAAAGCAACAAGACACAACAAATGTTGAGCCTCTGAGGTGCGAATCTAGGAAGTTTTTAAAATAAATTGGTTAAAAATCAAAAATCAAAACCTCTTGTAATTTCCCTAAAAGCAAAGCAATACCTTAAGTAAGCCTTGTTTTGATGTAAGGGGCTAACCTTTAGAAAGAGTCTTATAATGGTTTCCTTTTTAATTATAACCAACTTATTTAATTATTTACAACATTCCTTTTATAAATGCTGTTTCTTGTACCTTATAACCACTTATGCAGCCCATTTATAACATTTTTTACTTTCTTACTTGTCTTACATTACACCTTTTTAAAAATAACTAGTCATTTTACTTTAGGACAAAAATTTACCACACAAGATCTTTTTTAGATAAAATTAATATTTTTAAACAATCTTACTTACCAAAAATATTTTCATATTCATAACTCTTCTCACATCTCTTTTACTTCCTATTTTCTTTTTACTTTTTTAACTTTTGAATAACTTCTAAATTATATAAAATTATTTTTCTCAAGAACACAACTTATAGAATTATATAAGAATTATATATTAACTAGAATTCTTATTCTTAGTAACCTTAAATTTTAGTGAAAACCTAGGAAGCAAGAAATCCTGAACTGTCCATCAGATGTGAGCATTTTATAGATGAAACCACTCCACAATTTTAGAAATATATTTTCCTACATTATAACCCTTTCTTAGTTAGAAATGACACAAATATTCAATAAGCATCCAAAATAATTTTAGGATTTTAAAATTACGTAAAAAGTTTACCTGGAAGCATTTATCCTATTTTTATGCACTTAATTTTTTTTTATTGTTAACAGTTTATCTAGATGACTTACAAAAATGAAGATATTAGACAAAACTAGTTGTCACTTAAAGTTATTTCTCTCTTATTCATTTATAAAGCTTGTGAACATCAGGTGTTCACCTGAGTAAGAACCTTAAACACAAGGGCATTTTGTCAATAATTCAGAAGCCTCAGCTGTTTTTATTGAACCTGAAATATTTAGCAAAGGTAGATATAAAGTAATTGGTGTAAGAAAACACTTTAAATAGTCCACTTTCAAGGCATGATAAATCTAAGTACGTGCAGCCAGCCTGTGGATGTAACAAACCACACAGCTCACGCACCTAGAAGGTCAATAAGCAAACATAATGTAGAGGAGAGGTCAGCCCATAAAAGGGAAGAAAATTTTGTTATTGGGAAATCAAAACTTAAGTGGGGAAGGGCGACTGGGGTATAACCTTATAAGGGGGATAATGAAACTTAGGCAACATCCCGGAAGATTGTAACCCCATAGTACTTGACTAGTGAGGAACTGGGGGAGGGACTTATTACATTCTAGGGCATAAATTACCTGCTGTAACTGCCCCAGGTGTGCCTGCCTACCAGATGGCCAGTCTTGCAAGACTGCCATTAAAAGTCTCGTTTCTGCTGTTCTTCATGTCTCCAAGGGTTTGGTCAGGTGAATGTGTGTTTCTCACAACTGGTATAGCCAGACAAAAATGAATGCCAACAATTTGGAAGATATTTCTATTTTTATTACATTAGTGATTTCAAAACCATTTTTTATTTACCAAAAGTTACTAAATGTACATGAACTTGAAAAACATCTTGACTGACTTAATTTATGAATACTCATTTATTTATAATCCAGTACACAACACATATATTCATACACATAAGCACATATAAATATGTATACACACATACAAACCAAGATCCAGTAGCTTTTATCTCAGACCTCTAGCCATCAGAGTGTATCATAAACTCACTGGCCTATAAAAGATAGCTGTATCCAAAATTTTTTCATTAACAAAATTGGGTCCGGGCACAGTGCTCACACCTGTAATCCCAACTTTGGGAGGCCAAGGCAGGCGGATCATGAGGTCAGAGATTGAGACCATCCTGGCTAGCATGGTGAAACCTTGTCTCTACTAAAAATACAAAAAAATTAGCTAGGCGTGGTGGCGGGCACCTGTAGTCCCAACCACTTGGGAGACTGAGACAGGAGAATGGCATGAACGCGGGAGACAGAGCAGGCAGTGAGCTGAGATTGCACCACTGCAAGCCAGCCTGGGTGACAGAGCGAGACTCTGCCTCAAAAAAAAAATAAATTAATTAATTAAAACCTGTCCACATGGCTAATCTTTGTCCCAATAGGTAATTGCATGAAAGCTGATGACCAAAATTTTGGTAAAGCACTTCAGACACCAGTTTAATTTTTGAAAACTCTTTTACCCTTTTTTTTTAAGTTTCAAGAGTTTTCTAGTTAATATTTACATTTTAACTAGAGCTGGATGAACTGTATAAGAAAAACAAAATATCCTAAGTGAGTTTGAATTCAGTGAGTTTTACCTCAATATTAGTAGCTCAGTAGCTACAGATTCAAAGTAGACAGAAAAGAGAGAAATAGGGAGCTTTAGAAGCCTCTACTTAACTCTATAGTTGCTGGTTAACCATTTGAGCCCTGAATTTTTCTTGTTGTAATTTGCGTATCAGTTTAAAATGTGCACAAAAATGGGGATAATATGTGACCAGCTGGAGTCCCAGAAAATCTGGCATGTCTTTGAACTTTCATGTTTCACCTTTTAAACAATTAAAAAACAACAAACATATAGAAACCAAAACAGAGCACTCCAAAGCTAATTCCCAAAAAAGGGAGACTGAAGAGATGTCTTCAAAAACCTTATCTCATACCAAACAGTACCACAAACAACTCATGCTAGGTCCAAATGGCACAAGCCCAAAAGGTAGAGACTGAAGATTCCTGGTGTGTACACAAGTTTGACTTACACAATCTTGGATCCATCAACTCTCAGATACTGCTTTTCCTTGCACTTACTAAGCATTGCAATCAGTTGATGCCATGAAGAAGAAAGAAGAGAGATTCCCTGAGACAAAAGCATTCTCAGCAGCTGCTGAGACCCAGAAATCCCAGCTACAAGGATGGTCTTGCTACCAAAACACCAGGGGTTCATGTAGGTTCTGGGGTTCATCTAGGTTCTGCTGCTCACTGTGTAGAAAGCTAATGACTGACACAATGAGTATTGCCAAATGCCAAGGAAGAAGGCTTTAATGGGGTGTTCCAATGGAGATGGGAGCTCAGTCTCAAATCCATCTCCCTGATGGACTGAAAGTTGGGGGTTTATATAGCAAGGGAGAAATGTAACTATGTATGATAAAACAGGATCTCAGGAGGAGTAAGAAAGCAATCATGATGAATGAGAGGCCTGACATTTCATTATCTGCATGCTTTGGTCTGGTGAGTTTCAGTTCTCTGATACTTTTTGAAAGGTCTGGGAATATTTTCCTTGGGAAGGAACTCAGATAAAACAAATGTAAGTTTCAAGCCTTAAGTTTGCCTGGAGAATACTGCACTGGCAGTGAGCTGCACTCTTTTTTTTTTTTCTAATGGGGAAACGGATTAAGACCAGAGGGTCAATTTCTATGTTTATCCAAAGACAGCTGTCTACGGGACTATTGGGTTAGTTTCAGGGTTTATAACCTGATATGATTTGGCTTTGTGTGCTCACCCAAATGAGTTTTGGCTTTTGAGCAGTGAGCAGCTAAACCTGAGTTCAGTTGCACTACCTGCCACAAAAAGTTTAACTAGCAACTATCCACAGAGAAAAATGCCTTGGTGAAAGCCTCCCAAACTGGAAATAAGCCTGAGTCATCTAGGTGGCTCATAAAATGTAATAAAACCCACATGAGAATAGTCAGAGAAATGGTCTTTGACTGTGTTGCCCCGCCACAACCCCAAGTCAGCACAGGACTACATAGAAAGGATGCCCCATGGATCATGCTTTCTACAGAGAAAAAATGGAAGCAGAGATTGACATTTAGATTCCCTAGCATTTTTAAACACTTTCCAGGGTGGCTAAACTACCCGGGGTCAGGTAGAAACAAAGACGGTGGAGCCCACAGCACCTAGCACACATTCTTGGTGGTAGCTCTGCATACCTGCCAATGGTATCAGAGCTCATGAAACTCAGCTGGCCACTCGCAAAACTCATAAAAAGTTTTACCTACCTGGAATCCGTAGATGGCCAACCTGAAGGACCAGCCTTAGATTGTACCTTGGGGCCTCACCCAGGAATGGAGACAACTACTACAGTGAAATTTAGCAAAGAACAGGGCTAGTTCCACAATTCCTGGGAGGTTAACAGCACTTGGCAAAAATCAGGGGTTAGATTTGCACCCCTCCCACAGAATTTAAATAGCACTCAATTCAGCCTCAAAGCTCACCCCCAAACCCTATGAAGGCAGAGAGGTAAACCTCCACTGTATGTTTCTGATTTGCATAGCAACTGGTCCTGTCTATTCCAATCAGCAACTGCACCTAACCTCAGGGCCCCTCCTGCAACCCTGTCCAACTGATGGACTCAAATAGCAGTACCATATGGCCATGGAATACAACGTGTGGGCTGGCCAAATTAGAGGTGATTACAGTGCTCATCCAGCACCTCAGCATAATCGCGGAGCCCAGCCAGCTGCCCCACCTCAACTCAGACTAAAAGCAACAGCTCAGCCATTTAGAGAATCCAAAGCAAGTTCTGCTCCCCAGTGTTGTTACCCTTGGCCTATCCATAATTACCAGCTAAACAGTGAAGGTTTATCCCTGACAAACACACCAGAAACCCAGAAAAGGTAGCTGTCTCTTCAAATGCAAAGACAGCAACACCAGAAGACAAGGATTGCAAAGAACGAGGAAATTATGACACTTCAAAAAGCAAAACAAAACAAAACAAAACAAAAAACAGCACCAGCAAAGCCTCAACAATAATGGTCTCTAAAAAAAGGAGATCTATTAAATGATATTAAATGACAAAGAATTCACAGTAATGTTTTTTTTTTTTGAGACGGAGTCTTGCTCTTGTCACCTAGGCTGGAGTGCAATGGCATGATCATCTCAGCTCATTGCAACCTCTGCCTCCCATGTTCAAGTGATTCTCCTGCCTCAGCCTCCCAAGTAGCTGTGCTTATAGGTGCCTGTCACCACACCTGGCTAATTTTTATATTTTTGGTAGAGATTGGGTTTCACCATGTTGTTCATGCTGGTCTCAAACTCCTGACCTCGTGATCTATGCGCCTCGGCCTCCCAAAGTGCTGGGATTACAGACCTGAGCCACTGCACCTGGCCAGAATAATCTTCTTAGAGAAGTTCAATGAACTACAATTTACCCTTGAACCATAAGTTTGAACTGTGGCAATCCACTTATATCTGGATGTTTTTCCACCTCTGCCACTCCTGACACAGCAAGACCAATCAATCCCTCCTCTTCCTCCTCCTCTGCCTAAACATGAAGATAATGAGGAAGAAGATATTTATGATGGTTTACTTCTACTTAGTGGATACTCATCTGTTTTCTCTTCCTCATGATTTTCTTAATAACATTTTTGTTTTTCTAGCTTACTTTATTGTAAGAATACAGTATATAATACATTTAACATATAAAATATGTGTGAATTATTTATATTATTGGTAAAGAATGTCAATAGTAGGCTATTAGCAGTTAAGTTTTTGAGGAGTCAAAAGTTATATGCAGATTTTCGACTGCATGAGGGGTCGGCGCTCCTAACCCCTAAGCCCTGTATTGTTCAAGGGTCAAATATACAACTATCATTTGTCAATTTCCAACTTAAGAAATAAAAAAATTTAAAAACCAAAAACAAAAAAACTATAAATTATAGACGTTATATTTGTGTGAATTTTCAGTTTTTGAAACATATTTTTAATATTTAAATGAAATAAAAGCAAATACCCAGTGGAGGAGAAAATAATCTTAAATTTTACCCACTGTTAATGACTTATGAGGTAAATAAACTCTGAGTGAACACATTAGTTTATTGTTTTCTTTTCTTTTTTCTATGTCAAACCAGATTTTTAATTCAACAATGAAGTTTCAATGCAGTATATTATTTCTTTCATGTTTTAAAACTTTAAAAAATTACATACATGTATAGTAAAAGCAGACAAATATATGTAAGAAATACAAATGATTAATTCAGAATAGTTAACTCTAGTAAGAGAAGGAAAAAAGATGAGAGGGACTGGAGAGGAGCTCAAGAAATACTCCAACTAATATTTCATTGCTTAAAATAACACCCTAAGTAAATATGGTAAAATGTTTAATTAGCAAAGTTAAATTGTGGGTAGCTGAGGCTTAATTCTATTATTCTCTATGTTTCAAATAATTCATTAAAATAAAGAAAATAAGATATCCCTTCACTAATAACAAAAATCCATAAAGAATCTTGGCTATACTTAGCAAGTAGTATGAAAGATAGTTTTAGACATTTGCTAGATATTAGATGATATTATAAAAGTCTGAATAAATACAAGAGACAACTTTCTGGATTACTTAACCCTTTAACCCTCAATTCTCCCAATATATGTGTAAAGTCAATATATTTCCCAAACAAAATCTAATCATCATACTTGTATATTTATTCCAAAATGTCCTAAAATAAGTCTAATATATATATTTGTATATATAGATATATTATATATATCTAATATATATATTTCATTATATATATAATGAAAAAGTCTAACATATATATATTACATACATATATATAAAACGAAAAGGCACAGGTACAGGAACAAAAACAATGAGCTACTGACACATGAATAGGACACAGGAACAAAGATACTGGAAGGCAATTCCCATATAAAGTCATATGTCTATGAGAATTTCATGCATAATAAAGCTGTTATGACAAATCATTGGGTAAACTATTTTGGGTAAAGGGCCTATCAAATAGAAAAGAATAAACTTGGATTATTTTATAAAATTATGTACAGGTATACAAATACATTCTAAATTGCCTACCTCTGAATGGTAAAACACCCATTAATGCAAAGATTTGGCAAAGCTCTGGGAAAACACCCTCTTTCCCTCCTCAGAGGAGCTATAGACATTCCAAAATCTAATCCAATAGAACTATTGAAAGGAAATATTTATGAGTTTTATTACTCAGTAGAAACACTCCCAGGTACATTGCCCACTTTCATACAGATTAATATGGAACAATGAATGAATAAATGCTTAAAGTAGCTGTTTCTGTTTATTTCTCTGGGAATGAAAATGTAACATATGGGATCCACATAATGGAATTACTATTCAATGACTCAGAAGCAATTAACTACTTTTATATAAAGCAACACTGATGGATCTTAAAAAATACAATTTTGAGGAAAAATGTAAGAAACTGCATAGATATTATTTTATAGAAATATTTTAAGGAAATAAATACATATATAAGAACATACAGTTGTAGCTAAAGTATTTGTCACATGTAGAGTGTAGAATAATAGACACTGGAGACTTGAAATAGTGGGAGGAGGGTGAGGGATGACTCAAATTACTCAGTGGATACAATGTGCGTTATCCAGATGATGGTTATATTAAAAGCCCAGACTTCACCACTACTCAATATATCATGTATCTAAACTTCACTTGCACCTCTTAAATTTATACAGATAAAAAAGTATATCTGTTATATACATATACATATATTTATGTGTTTGTTTATTTCTACAAATGTAAATAACTTAAACCCTAGAACAACTTAAGAAACAGATATTGTTAAATTTGTAGAAGATCTGGTGTAGACTATAAGTAACATGAATAGTCATGAACACAGCTAGGATATAATTGAAGCTAGTATTCAAACCTTGTCTGTCTGACCCCAGAATTCACAAGCTTAAACAACTGTGTGTGCTTCTTTCCATATATCAACTATTTTAGTGTTCACCTCAGAGAGAAAGAAGCATACATGGGGATGGATAATAATATGAAACCAGTTAGCATATTGGATGTACTGATGAGACTGTTGTGATGCAATTAACTTGACTCTGTGAACCTGAAGAGAAAAGCAAAAGAGGACCAGAAAAAAGAGAAGGTCAGGCATGGTGGCCCACACCTGTATTCCAAGCACTTTGGGAGCCTGAGAAAGGTGCATCACTTGAGCCCAGGAGTTTAAGACCAGCCTGGGTCTCTTTAAAAAAAAAAAAAAAGTAAATAAACTAAAGTGTCTAAGTGATCAGCATAAATACTGTCAGGGAAAAGACCAGAATACAAAAAAAATTCAAATTTTAGGGATGAATATGTTTAAAACTCAGTGACCATCTATTACTTGTGTTTTACTATGCAGTATATCTGAGATATTAAACAATATCATATATACTGAGATATTTTTATTATTAATAAAAACCAGTATATCTTAGATATTGCTTAATATCTAAGATATTTTTATTAATAAAAATATAATTATTAATGCTCATTAGTACATTTCTATGTGATCTTGGATAACATTTAACATATTTTTGTCTAAATGTTTTATTACTAAAATGTACTATTCCTGAAGAGTTTTTAGTTGTAATATAAACCCCAATGGAATATTTGAAATTCTAAAATAGATTTAGTAAAGAGATTTTTCATCAATCATTTCATGATATTGAATGCTTAATTTAACTGGTTTTTTTTTTTTTTGGTTACTCTTTTCCCTTTTTTTTCCCCCACAAATGTGCTAAGGTTTAGGAGTGAAGTATCCAGAGTTGTGAAGGAGAGATTAACGGGAACTATATAGACAGATAAATAAGCTAATGAAAAACTGGCTGCAGATTAATGGGAGGACAAATTTCCTCATTATATCTAATTCATGTTGTTTAAAGAAATATTGAGCCAGGCTCAGTGGTGCACACCTGTAATCTCATCACTGGGGAAACTGAGGCAGAATTTCAAGGCTTTAGTGCACTATGATTGCACTGGTGAATAGCCATTGCATCCCAGTCTGGGAAGCATTGTGAGACTCTGTATCTAAAACAAACAAACAGAAAAACCCAACGAATTATTATTTAGCTCTTTTATAACATGCGTCCATATCATTAACTCTAAATAATTCTGATGTGCTAATATCTGCTTAAAGTCATCTAATCATGGAATTTGCAGCTATGAATTTTGTCACACAAATAGAGAACAGAGGTAACTAATGACAATAAATTAAAAGCTACTCCTTTGGAGAAAAGAGGTTTAAAGAATACATTCAAAATAAATGAATAAAAATGTAAAAAATAAAATTTTAATTAAACTGCTTAGCCTGTAAGAACATTTAATGACCCAACTTGCATAATGTTTCTAATTTTACTTTTGCTTTGCTAGAGTTTGTGTGTTTCTGCAGGTTTAAAATGCAAATGTACCAAATGTGCATAGCTTTCCTATGTCTTGAAACTCTATACCATGTTTTTATATTGAAATCACCAAGTTATAAGCTTTTTCTAAAAAAAAATCCTAAATATGACCTCCTTTAGAAGTAGTCAGTAGCTCTTTGGCAGTATCAGATGCCTAAGGGAAATGATTTTCCCTTTGAAAGACTACGTAGAGACTAATGCTTGCCATTTCATAGCCCATTATCTTGTAATTGTCCCCTCTAAAGGCATGAAATGTCCAGAGGTTCCTATGAATACTTTTAAAATAAGGTGCTGTTCGCAGAAAACATTCATTATGGCATTTTTCTTTGAAAGGCTCTGGATTTCAAAATAAATGTCTTGCCTTATAAAAATAAAAGCATCTGTGTTGCTGGAAATTGTTATCTTCCAATAATAGTTAAACAAAACATCATTTTTTTCAAGGGCAGTAGATCCAGTTAATCTCAGAATAGCAATTTTAAAGACTTGTGTAGTGGATGAATCATTTTACATGTTTTTTTTGTTGTTGTTGTTTTTTGGAAAATAAAAACTTATATTTCTAAGGGAAAAAAAGCTTTATTTTAATTTTTGAAATCCTTAATAAAAACCTGCTGGTTTTGCAGCTCAGGTGGACATCACTGTCCTACCGTTATGTGATGTCACCCCCGGTGGTCCAGCTATAAAATTCTTCTCTTTGTGCTCTTTCTCTTTATTTCTCAGACTGGCCGACACTTATGGAAAATAGAAAGAGCCTATGTTGGAATATTGGGGGCCAGTTTCCCTGATATTAAGGAAGGCATTTTGCTTTTTCATTCACTTACATCAGTATTAAATTGTGAATTTCTATTTTATTCAACAAGTTATAATGCATGACTATAATTATTTAATTTGATATTCAAAATATCTCACATTTGGCCAAGGGGAACTATTTAAGGACTTCCTTTATTGTCTTTCTTTTTTATTTTTTAATTAACAAATAAAAATTGTATATATTTATGGTGTACAACATGATGTTTTGAAATAGGTATGCATTGTGGAATGGCTAAATCGAGCTAATTTACATACATTACTTGACTTTTTTGTAGCAAGATCACTTAAAATCTATTATCTTAGCAACTTTATTAAGTTAAATACCTTGATATTATCTACACCACCATGCCCTGCAATAGATCTCTTGAACTTATTCCTTTTGTCCAGTTGAAATTGTGTATCATTTGACCAACATTTCCCCAAACCACCACCCCAATTTCCCCAGCCACAGGTAAACACCATTTTTCTACTCAATGCTTTTATGATTTCATCTTTTTAAGATTTCACATGTAAGTGACATCATGTGGTATTTGTCTTTCTGTGCCTAGCATGTTTCATTTAACACAATGTCCTCCAGAACTATTCAGATTTTCTAATTCAACTTGTGTCAGATTTCATGACCTGCATTTCTTAAAAAATCGCTTTTATTTAAGTCATTGACTACTGTGGTATCCTATAGTTGTTTAAAATCGTTGTTTCTTATTTTTTGATGATTGCAAGGATCTATAGTGTTATCCTCTCTTAATTCTGATATTGATATTCCTTGGGTATTGATACTGATTTTTCTCTTTCTTTCTTGATTTGTTTTACTAATGGCTTATCAATTTTACTAGTCTTTTTAAAGGATAAACTACTGGCTTTGTTAAAATTTTCTACTGTTTACCCATTTCCTATTTCACTGATTTCTGTCCTTCATTATTGTCTTCTTTTACTTATTTTGGGTTTATTTGTGCATCTTTCCCTAACTTCTTATGGTGCAACCTAAGTCCTATATTTAAAATATTTTTTTCCGATTATAAAGACATAAATTACCTTTTCAGCACTGCAATGTTCACTTCCAGCTATGCTATGTTACAGGAAGTACCTTCAGGCAAAAAGTCACATACATATGATTCTTATGTAGTTCCATTCTTCTAAGAGTTCACTACTTCTGATTTTCTGCCAAATTTTGTTCATTCTTCAGTTTCTTCAAATAGTTGAGTGAAGACATTGACTGTTTTAGTCCATTAAGACTGTTATTAAAAAAGATCACAAATTGATTAGCTTGTAAAAAACAAATTTATTCTCACAGTTCTGGTGTTTGGAAAGGTCAAGACATTAGCAAAATAGGTGTCTGGTAAGGGCCCACTTCCTTCACAGACAGACATCTTTACACTGTAATCTCACACGGCTGAAGAGGCTAGCTAGTTCTCTCTCACTATTTTTATAAGGATGCTAAGCCCAATCATGAGGACTCCAAGCACCCTCAGAACCTATTCACTTCCCAAAAGGCTCCACCTCCTAACACCATCACATCAAGGGTTAGGATTTCAACATATAAATTTGTGGGGGACATAAACATTCAGATTATAGCAATGACACTGTGTAATTTATATTGTAAAAGACCTATGTTGTCTTTTCTATAGAGTATGCATTGCATTAAGGATAAATGTGCAAACAAAAAGATTAGATGCCAATAGCAGTAGTTGAGGCAAGTAGTGATCAAGATAATAGCAAAGTCATCTAATATAGAAAGTATTTTGACTGTAGAGCTGAAATTGTTTACTAATTAATTGGATATCAGTTATTATAGATTTTACAGAATCAAAGATGAACCCCTAATTTTTGTTCTTTTTACAAAATCTCAACATTTTGATGAAGTGTGATGACATAAAATGTTATTCTGAACACTGTGGGACTGGAGGGAGAAGCAGAGTTTGGGTGTTTAACAGTATGTCAGTTTACATGTACTACTGAGATGTCTATTAAACATTCCAGTCTTGAGTATAGGAGAATTGTTGGCACTGTGTATATAAAGTAGGTTATATATATATATATATATATATGTACGTACATATATAAAATAATAATAATTATATACGTACATACGTATATAATTATTATATACGTACATACGTATATAATAGACAGTCTTGCTCAGGCATGGTCTTGGTTCAGTGCAGCTTCTGCCTCCCAGGTTCAAGCGATTCCCATGCTTCACCCACCTGAGTAGCTGGGAATATAGGCATGTGCCACCACACCTGACTAATTTTTGTATTTTTAGTAGAGACAGGGTTTCGCCATGTTGCCTTGCCTAGGCTGGTCTTGAATTCTTGGCCTCAAGAGATCCATCCACTTCAGCCTCCCGAAGTGCTGGGGTTACTGACATGAGCCACCACACCTGGCCTAATATGGTTTTTAACATGTAGAACTCATTGCGATCACCTGAAGATGGATGTAAATGGAGTACAGATGAAGATGAAAAAGAGTCCATCTTGATAGTTTAGGAAGAGGCGAATGATCCAGCTAATAAGACTGAAAAGGATCTGCCACTGAGGGAGGAGGAAAGTAGAAAGAGTTGTGTCCTTGACACCAAGAAAAAAATTTTTCCAAGAAGGGACTGATAAAGTTTACTAATGCTTAGAATTATATGTACAATCAACATTATATAAATTAAACATATTTGGGGAAGTATATTAAACATAAACAATAAATTTTCTGTCAGGTGGACAGAATGTACAGTGGTGCCCAAACTATTTGACCATGTAATTTTTATGCAATAAGGTTATTATACCAAAATATTCTTCCATGGAACAATCTTGTGGAATATCCCATTTTGAGTCACAGTGAGAAGTATCAAGCCCTCTGAGTTCTAGAAATTTGGGGTCTACAAAGTTAGTATCATTTATATTTCAGTAACTCTTCTTAATTAATATTTGAAGTTTTACATATATGTAACATAAAATGTAAAATAATGATACTTTAAAATCTTTCATTCTTTTTTAACTTTTTAAAACTTCTTTAGGGCTGTACAATTTAAAATACTTGAAATTAGTAGGAGAATTTCACAGTTGTCAATTTATTTGGTGCTAGAGGCCAATTCAATTAGCTAGGAACTTATTTTCAAATTGTTACCAATTGGATCAATGTAGTATGACAGCTTTCCCCTTCATTTCTGTTTCTAGGGACAGGATGTTGAAAGAAACATTCTGCAAGACTAATTACTTTTTAGAAAGATAGGACGTGTTTCCTCTTCTTTTTAAACATTACCAGGGAAAAGGGATTTATTTTTAATTTACAAAGAAGGGCTACTGATTACATTAAACAGGGACACAATGTGAACTCTTTCTATGCAAGCTGCAAGCAGAGTTCTTTGGTTCAGGTGGATTCCAGCCCAGCTTCAATTCTTTTTCTGTTTTCATTCTTTTATTTTATTTTAAGTTCAGGGGTATATGTACAGTATGTGCAGGTTTGTTACATAGTTAAACATGTGCCATGGTGATTAGCTGTACAGATCATCCCATCACCTAGGTATTAAGTCCAGTATCCATTAGATATTCTTTCTGAATATTCTCCCCTCTCCTATCCCCCACCCTCCCACAGGCCCCAGTGTGTGTTGTTCCCCATCGTGTGTCCATGTGTCCATTATTGAGCTACCACTTATAAGGGAGAACATGCAGTATTTGATTTTCTGCTCCTATAGTAGTGTGCTGAGGATACTGGCTTCCAGCAGCATTCATGCTCCTTTTTAGGAAATAACCTTATTCCTTTTTATGGCTACATAGTATTTCATGGTGTATATGTACCACATTTTCTTTATCCAGTCTATGATTGATGGGCATTTGGGTTGGCTCCATGTCTTTGCTATTGTGAATGCTGCTGCAAGGAATATACATGTGCATGTATCTTTATAATAGAATTATTTCTATTCCTTTGGGTATAGACTCAGTAATGGAATTGCTGGATCAAATGGTATTTCTGCCTCTAGGTCTTTGAGGAATCACCACACAGTCTTCCATAATGGTTGAACTAATTTACACTCCCAAAAAGAGTGTAAAAGTGTTTTTTCTGCACAACCTCACCAGGATCTGTTGTTTTTCTGACTTTTTAATAATAGCCATTCTGACTGGTATGAGATGGTATCTCATGTGGTTTTGATTTGCATTTCCCTAATGACCAGTGATGCTGAGCTTTTACTCACATATTTTTGGCCACATATATGTCTTCTTTTGAGAAGTGTCTCTTCATGTCCTTTGCTCACTTTTTAATGGAGTTTGCTTTTTTTCTTTAACTTTGTTTAAGTTCTTTGTAGATGTGGGATATTAGACCTTTGTCAGATGGGTACATTGCAAAAATTTTATCCCATTCTGTAGGCTGTCTTTTTACTCTGATGATAGTTTCTTTTGCTGTGAAGAAGTTTTCTAATTTAATTAGATTCCATTTGTCAATTTTTGCTTTTGTTGCAATTGCTTTTGGCATCCTCATCATAAATTCTTTGCCTGTGCCTATGTCCTGAATGATATTGCCTAGATTTTCTTCTAGGATTTTTATAGTTTGGAGTTTTACATTATGTCTTTATTCCATTTGAGTTGATTTTTGTATATGGCATAAGGAAGGGGACCAGTTTCAATCTTCTGCATATGGCTAGCTAGTTATTGCAACACCATTTATTAAATAGGGAATCCTTTCCCAATTGCTTGTTTCTGAAAGGTTTGCTGAAGATCAGTTGATTGTAGGTGTGTGGTCTTATTTTTGGTTTCTCTATTTTGTTCCATTGGTCTATGTGTATGTTCTTGTACCAGTACCATGCTGTTTTGGTTACTGTAGCCTTGTAGTAGAGTTTGAAGTTGGGTAGTGTGATACATTCAGCTTTTTTCTTTTTGCTTAGGATTGTCTTGACTATTTAGGCTCTTTTTCAGTTCCATATGAATTCTAAAGTAGTTTTTTTTCTAATTCTGTGAAGAATGTCAATGGTAGATTAATGGAAATAGTACTGAATCTATAAATTGCTTTGAGCAATCAGGCCATTTTAATGATATAGATTATTTCTATCCATGAGAATGGAATGTTTTTCCACTTGTTTGGGTCACCTCTGATTTCTTTGAGCACTGATTTTAGTTTTTCTTGAAGAGATCTCTCACCTCCCTAGTTAGCTGTACTCCTAGGTATTTAATTCTTTTTGTGGCAATTGAGAATGGGAGTTCATTCCCGATTTTAGTTCTCAAATTGACTGTTGCTGGTGTATAGGAATGCTCGTAATTTTTGCACATTGATTTTGTATCCTGAGACTTTGCTGAAGTTGCTTATCAGTTTCAGAAGCTTTTGGCGCTGAGACATGGGGTTTTGTAGATATAGGATCATATAATTTGCAAACAAAGATAGTTTAACTTTCTCTCTTCCTATTAGAATATGCTTTATTTCTTTCTCTTACCTAATTGACCTGGCCAGACCTTCCTTTTTAAAAAAAAAAAAATTTTAATTTTTCTTTTGAGAAGGAGTCTCGCTAGCTCTGTCGCCCAGGCTGGAGTGCAGTGGCGCGATTTTGGCTCTCTGCGAGCTCCGCCTCCTGGGTTCATGCCAGTCTCCTGCCTCAGCCTCCCGAATAGCTGGGACTACAGGCGCCTGCCACCATGCCCGACTATTTTCAGTAGAGACAGGGTTTCACCATGTTAGCCAGGATGGTCTTGCTCTCCTGACCTCGTGATCTGTCTGCTTCAGCCTCCCAAAGTGCTGGGATTACAGGCATGAGCCACCGCGCCCGGCCTGCCCTGGCCAGAACTTTCAATATTATGTTGAATAAGAGTGGTGAAAGAGGGAATCCTTGTCTTGTGCTGATTTTCAAGGGGAATGTTACCAGCTTTTTGCTCATTCAGATGATTTTGGCTGAGGGTTTGTCATATATGGCTGTTAATATTTTTAGGTATGTTCCTTCAATACTTAGTTTACTGAGAGTTTTTAACATGAAGGAATGTTGAATTTTACTGAAGGCATTTTCTGCATCTGTTGAGATAATCATGTGTTTTTGTCTTTAGTTCTGTTTATGTGATGAATCACATTTATTGAATTGCACATGTTGAATCAACCTTACATCCAGGTTATCCCTACTTGGTCATGGTGGATACCTTTTTGATATGCTGCTGGATTTGATTTGCCAGCTCTTTGCTGAAGATTTTTTTGCATTGATGTTCATCAAGAATATTAGCCTGAAGTTTTTGTTTTGTTTTTTGTTTTGTTGTTGTTGTATCTCTGCTGGTATCAGGATGATGCTGGCCTCATAGAATGAGTTAGGGGAGAGTCCCTTCTTTTCAGTTTGGAATAGTTTGAGTAGGAATTGTACCAGTTCTTCTTTGTACCTCTGGATGTATTCAACTGTGAATCTGTCTGGTCCTGGACTTGTTTTGGTTGGTAGGCTATTTATTATTGCCTCAATTGACTCTTGGTAAATAATGAAATTAAGGCAGGAATCAAGAAGTTCTTCAAAACTAATGAGAACAAAGATACAATGTACCAGAATCTCTGGGATGCAACTAAAGAAGTGTTAAGATGGAAATGTATGGTACTAAATTCCCACGTCAACAAGCTAGAAAGATCTCAAATTAATGACTTAACATCACAACTAAAAGAACTAGAGAACCAAGAGCAAACAAACCCCAAATCTAGCAGAAGATAAGAAATAACCAAGATCCGAGCTGAACTGAAGGAGATGGAGGCGTAAAATACCCTTCAAAAAATCAACAAATCCAGGGACTAGTTTTTTTTGAAAAAACTAATAACATAGATAGATCACTAACTGGACTAATAAAGAAGAAAAGAGAGAAGATTCAAGCAAACACAATCAGAATAAGGGGGATATCATCAAAGGCCCTACAGAAATACAAAGAACCATCAGAGAATGCTGTAAACACTTCTATGCACATAAGTTAAAAAACCTAAAAGAAATGGATAAATTCCTGAACACAGACACACTCCTAAGACTCAATCATTTTTTTTTCTCTTCTATTTTCGGAGAGAGCATGTGAATAATACTGCCTTAACATTGCTTGCTCCAGGCTGAAGCTTCCTAGTAACCTGCATAACAATATCTCTCCAAATAGCCATGATTTACTTAGCATATGTTAACATATAACCAGCACTAAGTCTAAGTGTTACTTTCCTGCCTTTGTTTTTTAAACATCAGTCAATTTTTAAAAATGTGTTTGATTGTATTATTGATTATTATTTTCCTTTTTCAATTTGAGTTCTTGAGATGGCAGTTGAGCACTGGGGAGGAGCACCCTCCCTTTCCTTGGAATTTCAAAATCATTTTGTGGCAGCTACAATATTCTCTATAACATGAGGATCACAACTTGTTCCAGAAATATTTCTAAGGGAAATATTATCTGTGATAATATTTATCATTGTTAATTTCTTGAGTACCTAAAGTCTAAGTTTATTGCTGGTTATAGAATAATTGAAACTACTATATAAGATTAGCAAATCTTCAAAAATGTTAGTTCTAGTTAATTTTAGGGATCTTATAGGTCCTATTAGGACAACCATTCCTAGTCATTTTTAGCAAAAGTGTGTGTAAAAATATATCTAGAGTACAACATACATTGTTCAGATGGCAGACACGCTAAAAGCCCAGACTTCGCCATTAAGCAGTATAGCCATGTAGCAAAATAGCATGTACATGTCTTAAATTTATGCAGATTAAAAAAAAAAGGATCCGAACTTGGCCACCCTGGGTAGAAAAAAAAGAACAGGTATGAAAAATGGAATCAGAATGTAGACTTCATTTTTTTCTACTTCCCTAGAGATAATTTGATCTAGGCTTCAGGTTTTGTGTTCTCCAAATGAAAACCAGACATCATTTTGGCATTTTGGCCCCCAAACCAGCCTGGAATAGGGACCCACTCAATAAAAAACTCACTAAAAATCTGCTCAGATGCAGAAATTTATTATGTTATGCCCAGACCGTTTATTCCCCGAAGAAGACCACCAGAGTCCAGAGTCAAAGCCAAGCAGCAAGGATCTTTAATGCAAGTTCGAACTTGGTCCCTCCATTTCACAACATACAAGAGGGCCTCGAACAATGCGTGCGCTCGCTTTTTATAGCCCGATGTAAACAGGACTTGTAAGGTTACAGAGGAATAAGGAACAAGGGAATTCTTTAGGTTACAGCATTACAATTGGTTAACATATTAAGTTTATACATTTAGCAGTTATCTATTGGTTCCCATGCTTTCAGTAAAACTACAAAGGGCGGTGTCCTTATCGGGGATTTCCCAGGATTTCCCAAGGTGAGATATGTGGAGGAATGTATTTGCACTGGGCCGTGTTTGTACTGGGCCCAGGAAATTGAGAGATATATGGTGTCAAGCTAAGATATATGGAGGAATGTATTTGCACTGGGCCGTGTTTGTACTGGGCCCAGGAAATTGAGAGATATATGGTGTCTGTACTGGGCCCAGGACTGAGGAATGTGCCTGATTTCTTTCAATTAGAAGAGACATGTTTCGGGCTGGGCGCTGTGGCTCACACCTGCTTTCCCAGCACTTTGGGAGGCTGAGGCGGGCAGATCCCGAGGTCAGGAGTTCGAAACCAGCCTGACCAACATAGTGAAATCCTGTCTCTACTAAAAATGCAGAAAAATTAGCTGGATGTGATGGTGGGCGCCTGTAATTCCAGCTGCTAGGGAGGCTGAGGCAGGAGAATTGTCTGAACCTGGGAGGTGGAGGTTGCAGAGAGCCGAGATCACGCCATTGGACTCCAGCCTAGGCGACAAGAGTGAAACTCCACCTTAAAAATAAAATAAAATAAAATAAAATAAAATAAAAAGAAGAAACGTGTTTTGTAATAGGAAAAAAATTAAGGGTTGTCATTTTTTGAGGACTTTAGATATCAATAAACTCCTCTTTAAATCTTAATAAATTTGTGATTATTCTATTAAGCAACCTAAATACAATAGTCATTTATTTTTAAAGATATATTGTCAATTTAGTAACAGTTTTGTAGGGTAAAAATAAGCACTAAATTTTATGCATTCACCAAAAAGTCTAATCCTGATTTAAAAAATGTTAAATATGAGAAAAAAGTGAAACTTAGAATTAAGGAGATATTGTATAACACATCATGGCTATTTTCAAAAGCTGGATAAGAGACTGTATAAACCCCTTTAAAATTGTGTCATTTTTGCATGTATGTATTTTTAAATTTTAGCTTAAAATATTCCATTTATAGATTTGTAAATCCACTACATTATTTGCCCCAAGAAGATACCTGCTCAACAAAGCAAGGCCATAAATTACCATTTATATCATAAGGAATTAAATTCAGAGGCATTAACTATTTTACAAAGCCCCAGGAATGCATTTTTCCCATACATATGTCAACACTTGACTTATATATGAAATTTCATTATATGAGTATTTTGTTGTACCCTGAGTGTGTGTAATTCATTATTTGGAGGTGTTCTCTGCTTAAACTGAGTGTGTACCTGTAGACACTGAGGAAGCATAATGCACACTGAAGTATTATCCCTCCTATGTTGTAGATGTTCTTTTCTTTCTTTGTTTTTTTTTGGTCTTTTTTTTTGAGATGGAGTCTCTCCCTGTTGCCCAAGCAAGAGTGCAATGGCACAATCTCGGCTCACTGCAACCTCCATCTCCCATGTTCAAGAGGTTCTCCTGCCTCAGCCTCCCAAGTAACTGGGATTACAGGCACATGCCACCACACCTGGCTAATTTTTTGTATCTTTGGTAGAGACAGGTTTCACCATATTGGCCAGGCTGGTCTTGATCTCCTGACCTCGTGATCCGCCACGTCGGCCTCCCAAACTGCTGAGATTACAGGCGTGAGCCACCTCGCTGGGCCAGATGTTCTTTTCTTATCACTAACAAAAGATTCACGCCTGTAATCCCAGCACTTTGGGAGGCAGAGGCGGGCAGATCACAAGGTCAGGAGATCGAGACCATCCTTGCTAACATGGTGAAACCCTGTTTCTACTAAAAATACAAAAAATTAGCTGGGCGTGGTGACGGGCACCTGTAGTTCCAGCTACCTGGGAGGCTGAGGCAGGAGAATGACGTGAACCTAGGAGGCAGAGCTTGCAGCGAGCCAAAATTGTATCACTGCACTCCATCCTGGGCGACAGAGCGAGACTCCATCTCAAAAAAATTAAAATAAAATAAAAATAAAAATAAAAATAAAAGATGGCTAGCTTAGTATTGCTTTAGACTGTGATGCAGTATGACTTTATAGCACTTCTTTGCCTTATGTCAACATATTTGTTTTCTTTTTATATTTTATTTGTCCAACCTGATAAATTTAATTTTGAATAAGCATATAGCTTTATTATTGTCAGTAAGATTCTTTTTTGATTGGGAAACTTAAAAAATGAGTTTTGTGTGACTCATTCATGGGAGATGATATAAAGATTCACAGGTTTGAGATACTGAGATAAGACAGTGTCACAATCAAATTTGAAATCGTATATGGAACAATATTGTTTCTATGGAGCAGAACAAATTTACAGCATATGAAATTGTGATAACCTCATAGAAAAGGTACTTTTTGATAAGATTTTTATTGCAGCAGATATAGCTCTTGATATATACACAAGTATACAAGAAATGTTTCTTTTCTTTTTTTTTTATTAAATGAAATTTGATTCAGACACATTCTCCTGGGAAGGAAATTCAATCTTGTTATCTTGGATAAGGAAGGATAGGATCTTTTTGTAAAGAAGTGCCTAGAAAATGTGTTGGCTCTCTAGCTCTTGGGCATTTCAGTTACACAACCAGCTTTTATGGGTCTCCAGCTGAGGGGAGATTATGGTGCTCTCAGCCTCCACAATCATGCGAAACAATGCCTTATAATAATTTGATCAATCTCTTTCTAGATAAAGAGATAGATAAATCCCATTGGTTCTCTTTCTATGGAGAAATCTGGGTGATAATATGTGGGAAGTTCCCTTTCTTCTTCATTCACATCATCATATTCACCAATCAGAACCTCATTTCTCAAGTTTGTATGGCCTTTTGAAGACACGTATTTTAGTTCTTCCTGGGATAAGAACTTTTGGCAACGTGAAAAACATCAGTACCTAAAATCCAGCCTCCATGGATGCATCATGTTGCTATTTTTCTCTGAGAGTTTGATAATCTCCTGGGGCTAGGCTTGCAGAAAAATCCAGAATGGCACATTTAATTTGAATTTCAGATGAATGGCATAATTTTAAAAGTATAATAATTTGAAAATATTGCATAGGACATACTTATACAAAAAATATTCATTATTGGAATTTCAAATTTCACTGGATATCCTGCTTTTTTATTTGTTAAGTCTGGCAACCCTGCCAGGGGCACAGTCAGTGAGGGTACAGAGCCACATTATGCTCAGAATCAAGAATGCTGTCTTCTTCCTGAGACTGAGGAAGAAACCAATCCCTCTCTATCTCTGCTTATTCCTCCCTGGTAATTGTTCCCTTCTGAAACATACAACTAATGCTTCTAGATCAACTAAGGCCAAGGTTGACAACCGCAAATGCCTACATATTCCATAATGGGACATATATGCCTATCATAGGCTTAGAGTTGACAGTGGTAAGCTATTATAAGTCAGCGAACAGGGTCAGCTGATACTCAGCTCCAGCCAGACGCATCCTGAGAACGTGGGCCGAGTGTCACTGAAATTTTTAAAATCTAAGTCCAGACTTTTTTTTTTTTTTTTTTTTGAGAAGAAATTTTGCTCTTGTTGCCTAGGCTGGGGTGCAATGGCGCAGTCTCAGCTTACCACAACCTCCGCCTCCTGGGTTCAAGGGATTCTCCTGCCTCAGCCTCCCGAGTACCTGAGATCACAGGCATGTGTCACCACGCCCAGCTAATTTTGTATTTTTAGTAGAAACAGGGTTTCTCCATGTTGGTCAGGCTGGTCTCAAACTCCCAACCTCAGGTGATCTGCCCGCCTCGGCCTCCCAAAGTTCTGGAATTACAGGAGTGAGCCACCATGCCCGGCCTTTTATTTTTATTTTTTTTTTTAGAGAGACAGAATCTTGTTCTCTCACCCAAGCTGAAGTACAGTGCCATGATTATAGCTCATTGCAACCTCCAACACCTGGGTCGTAACTATTACCTCACCTCAGCCTCTGGAGTAACTGGGACTAGAGGGGCACCACCATGCCCGGTTAATTTTTTAATTTTATTGTATGGACAGGATCTGGCTACGTTGCTCAGTCTGGACTGGAACTTGTGGCCTCAAATGATCCTCCCACCTCAGCCTCCCATAGCACTGGGATTACAGGCATAAACCACCATGCCCAGCCCCAAATTCAGATTTTTATGGGGAGCCTCCTAATATTTAACACACATTAAAATAATTTTACAAACTAAAATAAATAATCAGCAAGTTTTACTCAGCCCAAAGACCTTCAGTGGAGACTTTTACTAAAGGTGGAAGTCAACATTGTTTCCAAGCTGCTTCAGCTTTTAATTCTGTCACAGAAACCTCCCCTGAGTCGGGAAAGCCAAGAGTGCTATTATAAAACAAAACATAAATAAAAACAATACAGAACACTGTTTGAGAGCTTTTGTATAACAGTGTGATGAAGTATCATATTGAGAATTCAATGACTTGAAAAGCTGAAAGTGATTCATGTAGCATTAAAGTCTTATTTCAAACTTGGTTAGTACTTGTTTTATAGACCTAGAGGAAATCAATAGTGTTATGATGTTCAGGTAATGTCCCAGAAAAGTCTGTCTACTTTGAAAGATTTTCAAGCTTGTGAAACAAAGATAAAATGAAAATATGTTACCTTAGTCTTTATATTTTATACATGTGATAATCTTTTTTGATTTAATAAGATGCAATTTTCTGTTTTCAATTATGTCTTATGACAGAATTCAATTAAAGTTTCTTATATTTATGAATGTGTTTTGAAGACCTCTTTTTCATATAAAAAATTTGTTTGCCTAGCAATATTAGTTTCTGGGTGAAATTCTGCCTGTGTCACAGTTTCCTCTGATATATAGTTAGTAATTTTGTGGCCAATAGTAAAAATGGCTTTCTTTTATATGCAAATGGAACATATCTAATTTACTACATAGATTCTAATCGTCACTTCTGGCAATTGTACTTAATGAGTGAATATTTCTAAACAGCCATCTTATTTTTCCATTTTAAGTTAAAGAATATTTTAGCATCTAGCTGAATTATTTTGAAGAAATGGAGAATGACCAGTTAAATATTTATACATATTTAGAATTCTGCTTTGAAAGTCAATATTTCAAAAAGACCCCAACAGCACTGCAGAGTAAACAAATAGCACACACATTACAAAGTCAATTGACTTTTCTCTTCTTAAGCATGAGGTAAAGATTTAACATTAAAAAATCAATATCTAGCAAACAGGATAATGGCTTTGCAACCTGTACAACCATGAGGTAAAAAGCAATTACATGTTTAAACTATAAAAGTGCAATTTATTTTATTCATATTTTTATTAAACATCATTGGGTTCACATTTTGTTGTTGGAGAGCGGTAAGTTAACAGGTCATTCCAATCTTCTGTTGATAAGTTAGAGGGATTGCCTGGTGCCTTGGGAGGACAAAGGAGAGGTATCAAACACAAATGAGTTAACCTTTGTGATGTGATCTACTTTTAATTTATCTGAAGAGAACATCTCTCTGGAGTGTGGATTATTGAAAACGCCTTGAGAGACTCAGGAGAGACAGATAGTGTAGGTCTGTGTCCATAGTATGAGTCAAGAATATATTTTATCATTCATGGTGGGAGAAGTTTGTGAAAGGGATTACTATTAATATTTACACTGGGACATCATAATTAACATGAAATGGCCTGGGGAAAATAGGACATATGGTCACCCCATCGATATTCCATTCCTATTCATATCCAGGAAAAATAATTAAATCATTTCTTACATGCCATTTTTATCCTCTATTTTATAATAAAATGGTTAATTCAGAATTTGACATTTAAGCATTCCATTATTACCCATGGAATGTCAGTTTCAGGAGTCATTGATATTATTTAATTTTAGTTAGAATATTAAACACTTGTAAGGTGACCAGGAGGTTATTTCTAGCTCAAGATCAGGACACGGTTTTCTCATTCTCATCTGAGCAGACAGTGACTGTCTAGAAGTCAGTTTTCTCAGGTGCTAGATCACAGCTCTACCTCTTGTTTTAGATGTTTACAAAGTATAAGCTTATTCTTGGAGTGCTCTTCATTCAATATTAAGGTAACAGAAAAAGCAAATGTAGCCAACTGTAATAGAAAAAGGAATATGTGGGCCCCAAGGGACTAAGAGAAATGAGTAAATAATACAAAAGTGTAATCTGAGTTAAGAAAAGATTCTGCTAGCTGTTTATATATGTCTCTGCTATTTGATACATCTAAACAAAGAAATTGTTTTATATCTTTTTTTGTCTTTCCAGAACAAACAAATGTATCTTAAATATTTACTGTCCTATAAAAGGAATAGCCATTTATGAAACAAAATGTAGATTAGCAACAATGATGGCAAAAATAAACAAATTGGCAGAAACACAACTATTCCATTATATTTGACACTTGCTTATTGTTGTTATATCTGGTATATTTAATAACAGATTAGACTTTAATGCTTAACTGTGAAAACGTGCATTTTCGCAGTTAAGCATTAAGAATTAAATGTGGGAGGGGCATGGTGGCTCATGCCTGTAATCCCAGCACTTTGGGAGGCTAAGGCAGGTGGATCTTCTGAGGTCAGGGGTTTGAGACCAGCCTGGGCAACATGGTAAAACCCTGTTTCTACTAAAAATATAAAAATTAGCCGGGCGTGGTGGTGGGTGCCTGTAATCCCAGCTACTCAGGAGGCTGAGGCAGGAGAGTGGGTTGAATCCAGGAGGTGGAGGTTGCAGTAAGCCGAGATTGCACCACTGCACTCTAGCCTGGGTGATAGAACAAGGCTCCATCTCAAAAAAGAAAAAAAAAAAAAAAGAATGAAATGTGAACATTGCCAGTGTTCAAACACAATAGAGTATTTTTACTTGATTTTCTATTAGAATAAATTAGTTTTGAATAGAATATATATAACAATCCTACTCAAATTGATTTTTTGGACACTTTTCATAGCGTGTTAGGATTTATTTTAACATTCCATTTACATGGTTGTAAGTAGCTTCTGTGTTAGTCGGTTTTCACTCTGCTGATAAGACATAGCCGAGACTGGGCAATTTATAAAGAAAAAGAGGTTTAATGTACTCACAGTTCCACATGGATGGGGATGCTTGACAATCATGGTGGAAGGTGAAAGGCAAGTCTTACATGGCAGTAGACAAGAGAGAATGAGAGCCAAGTGAAAGAGGAAACCTCTTATAAAACTGTCAGATCTTGTGAGACATATTCACTACCATGAGAACAGTATGGGAAAAACCACCCCCATGAATCAGTTGTCTCCCACTGGATCCCTCCTACAATGGGTGAGAATTATGGGAGCTACAATTCAAGATGGGATTTGGGTGAGGACACAGAGCCAAATCATATCAGCTACTACTTAGTTGGAGGAAAAAGTGAATCACTGCAAGTTGCTGTGACAGGCCTAAGGTCGTTATAATGCACTTTCTTCTAATTATTTACTACCAGATCCCAAATGTATTGGTCTGTTTTCACACTGTTGATAAAGACATACTTGAGACTGGGTAATTTATCAGGAAAAAGGGTTTAATGGACTTATAGTTCATCATGACTGGGGAGGCCTCACAATCATGGTGGAAGGCAAGGAGGAGCAAGTCACATCTTACATGGATGGCAGTAGGCAGAGAGTTTGTGCAGGGAAACTCCTCCTGATAGAACCATCAGATTTCATGAGAATTATTCACTCTCATGAGAGCAGTATGGGAAATATCTGCCCCCATGATTCAGTTACCTCCCACCAGGTTCTTCCCACAGCAAGCAGGAATTCAAGATGAGATTTGGTTGGGGACATAGCCAAACCATATCATCAAAGTTCTTGTAGAAATTATTTTAATCTTCTTGTAGAATTTTTAAAAAACTATGTTTGTTTGAGATCACTTATTTTGTTCGTGAAGATTAACAAAATCTTGTTCAAAATATGAACAAAAGAAGTATTTATTATAAGATACAGCTTAGAGTAAAGAAATTTAGAACCTTGAAAAAATATATATAATTTTACTAGTGTGAAAAGAAAATATCTTGGCTCCCCAAATCACTAAGCTAAAGGGAAAATTCAAACTGGGAACTGCTTAGGGCACTCATTCTATTCAAAGTCAGCCCTCTGTTCATTGAATAAATGTATATCTGATTGCCTACTTTGGAAAGGCTAATCAGAAACTTAAAAGAATGAGGTGTGTCTCTCATCTACCTTTGACCTGGAAACTCTCTCCCCTCTGGAGCTGTCCTACTTGGCTTTCTGATGGAACCAATGTTCATTTTACATATGTTGATTGATGTCTCATGTCTCCCTAAAATGTACAAAACTAAGCTGTGCTCTGACCACCTTGGCCACGTGTCATCAGGACCTCCTGAGGCTGTGTCTTGGGTATGCATCCTCAACCTTGGCAAAATGAACTTTCTAAATTAACTAAGAACTGTCTCAAATTTTCAGGGTTTACACTAGAAAAGTGAATTTGTTGATGTTAAACATTAGGTAGAATTTAAATTCATTATTTTTATAAACATTTCCCAAAAGGGGCATTTACCAAATACTCAAGGCTGATATATACTGATAATATTTTCTACATGATCACAAAGCTAGGAAGATATTTCTGAGATCCTATTGAGGCACGATAGAGATAGTCAAGGAAGTAACCATGTTCCCGGGATGTGAGACCATGGCAACCACACAGTCAGCACAATAAGCCTCAGCATTTGCATTGGAGTCAAGCTCATTAAAGCAAAACGATCTCCAGTAGGGAATTTCTCCTGTAGAAAGCATGTGCGTTTTGATTTTACCTGTATTCAAACTAACCTTTGCTCTTTATAATATTAAAAAACACAGTCCAGGATGGAGATTTTTGATGCTAATAAGACATCTGATATATGAACAAGCATGTACAGCTACTGTGCATGTGCACCCAGAGGACCACCCAGAACATGCTTACTAGTAACACTTTTTCTGCCCCTTATGAATAATTATGTAAGACTTCCATAAACGGTGTCTTCCTAGTGCCAGTCTTTGCTGTCTCATCCTTATGAGCAGCCTGCCCTGAATCCTCTCTGTCTCTGAGGGTGTACTGTTTATTCTGCAGTTAACTTTCAAGATATTCTTTTTCCTTGGTAATAAATTGCTCTGTACTGCTCTGTACTCTTTTGCTGTGTGTCTCTTGTTAAAATTCTTTTAAACTAAGAAGATGAGAACCAAGGTCTCACAACAGCCATCAACACTGTAGTTCAGATATTTTCAGTGGTTTAGCAGCCCTTCTGTTGAAACTTCTCAGTATGAAATAAATCTAAGAGCAAAATATTAATCATCCATTTATTTGAAAATATTTATTCGGCAACTAGTTTGATAAGTAATTTACAAATCAAGTGGTAGAGATTATAGATAAATAAATGTCTGCCTGGCATTTACAACATAGTTGAACATTCATGAAAGTTATAAAATAAGTACAAGAATATTTATTGTGTTATGGTGAATTTTATATGTGAACTTGCCAGAGCTGCAATGTACCCATATATTTGGCTAAACGTTATTCTGCATGTGTCTCTGGGGATGTTTCTGAATGACATTAACATTTGAATGAGTAAAGCAGATTGCCGTCTCCAGTGTTATATTGAAGGTATGACTTGACTGAAAAAAGGGTCAGGGAGAATTTTCTTTCTCTACCTAACTGCTTTCAAGCCTGGGTATTGGTTTTCTGCATTTGGACTGAAACTGTCACCATCATCTTTCCTCATACCCAGGCTCTTAGACTCAGACTGTTACTACACCATCAGTTCTCCTGGTCTTTAGTTTGCAGAAAGATCTGGGGACTTCTTAGCACTTCATAATCACATGAGTCAATTCACTATGATAAATAAATAAATAACCTACTGGTTCTGTTTCTCTGAAGAATTCTAATTCACATAGAGATATAATTTCTTATAATGTTAGAATTAAGTCATCTGTATTTTAAAAAATGGTGTAAATTCTTATTCCTGAGTAAAATATTTTATTTCAGTTTTAATGAACACCAAATAATTGTGCATATTTTTGAGGTGCATAGTGATGTTTAGATACATAAAATTTATAGTGATAAGATCAAGATAATTAGCATATCTATCATTTCAAACATTTATCATTTTTTTGTTGTTGGGAACATTTAATATATTTCTTCTAACTATTTGAATCTGCATATTTTATTTACCATAGTCCTCCTGTAGTACTATACAATACTAGTGAGACAGGGCATTTGCGGGGGAATGGAAAATTCCATGGGGCAATTTCATATGACTAGTAAAAGTAAATTGTTGAAATAGCTACATAAGTTAAGGGCGGATAAGATCCTGAGAAACAAGGTGTGGGCCAAGCTGGGCAAGACCAACTGGACCCAACATTGAGCTGGATTTGACCTAGGTTTCACCTAGGACCTCATTGTATGCTCATTTGACATACTAAATCACATGCCCACCAGTGCCATGACAGTTCTGGGAACATTTATATTTAGTGTAAAAATGAGTAGTGCCACAGTTCTGAGAAATATTTAACTTCTTCCAGTAATTGTCATGAATATTCTACCCCTTGGTTAAAGAAACCCATAAAGATAGTAACCCTACATCCTGTTGCATGTAACTCTCTCTTAAGTATGCCTGCACTCCCCTTTCTTGAGTGTGTACTTCTCAGTTTACAACAAATCTCGAAGTTTCACTATTTTCTGACTCATACTTGAATTTCTTCTCACAATGGTGTCAAAAGCCTGGACATCAGCCAAGAGTGACATCTTACTGGGGTTTAGGGACCTCCCCTACCCCACAAGTATCACTATAACTTATTCCTCTTGTAATTATGTAAACGTTAACAATTCTTTTCCTATCTCTTCCTTCCACCTACATTTCCTAGCCTCTACTATCCTCTATCCTACTTTTTACTTCTATAAGAGCAACTTTTAAAAAAATTTATTTATTTATTTATTTATTTTTTTGAGATGGAGTCTCACTCTGTTGCCCAGGCTGAAGTGCTGTGGCACGATCTCCGCTCACCGCAACCTCCACCTGCGGGGTTCAAGCGATTCTCTTGCCTCAGCCTCTCAAGTAACTGGGATTACAGGTGCCCACCACCACACCCAGCTAATTTTTGTATTTTTAGTAGGCGCAGGGTTTCACCATGTTGGCCAGGCTGGTCTTGAACTCCTGACCTCAGGTGATCCACCAGCCTCGGCCTCCCAAAGTGCTGGGATTACCAGCGTGAGCCACCACACCAAGCTGAGAGCATGTTTTTTTAACTTCCAAGTATGAGTGAGAATATGTAGTGCTTAACTTTCTGTTCCTGGCTTATCACCTACATAATACGTGGTTGGAATCTGACTGATACAAGATCCTTGTATCTATTACAGTCTATTATTTTCTTCTAACCAATTTCCTGCCATTATAAAAGCATAGAACATTTTTTAATTTAGTAAAATACAAATTATTTCACCAATTACCTGTTAATGTCAGAATACTTTAAACACTTTTACTTCATTTACCTACTCACCTTTCATATTATTTTTGTTATGAACCAATTTTTATATAATTTAAGCCAAGTAGTATATCATTTTCTTGTTTTCTGTAGTCATTAATCTCTTATATTTGCCTACATATTTACACTTTTTTTTCTCCTAGGAATTCAATGTTTCTTATTGACATAATTTTTCTTCAGCCTGAAAATCTCCCGTGTGTGTGTGTGTTCAAAGTTTTCCAGGAATTCTCACTGTTTTTGTTTTTCTGAAATCCTTTTCACTTACTTTCATTTTGGAAAGATATTTTTATTGGGTACAGAGTTTTAGTTTGGCTGTTATTTTATTTCATTACTTGAAAGTAGACCTTCTGTTATACTCAGACATTCATATTTGTCTCAGATTTTTCATTTCTTGGAGTCTTAGCCATCTTTTAAAAAGATGGATTATTCATTTTAGCCAGGCTATCTAGTCATGTCTTTGGTCAAACATGTCTGTTCATGAACAAAAAACAGGAGTAGAATTAGTATAAATGAGTAAAGTGAAATGATTACAGCTTGACTTTTTTTTCTTATTTTCTGTTCTAAGTATCTACAGTGAATAACACTAAATATGCAAGGTCTTCAAATAATAAAAAAGAAGAAAAAACATGTAATTTATTTATTATTTTATTTTAGAGACAAGGTCTTGCTATGTTGCCCAGGTTGACCTCAAACTCCTGGTCTCAAATGATCTGCCCTCCCATCTCAGCCTCCCAAGTAGCTGGGACTACAGGTGTGCACCACTGCACCTGGCTAGAATAACATACTTCTAGTTAATATATTTGCAACTCGCTTTTTTCTTGTTTTGATATGTGAAAGAAACTAATTTTTCTCTTAACAAGTAAAATGTGCTTGGGAAACTGTATAAATAGCAAAACTGTATAAATAGCAAGTTTTTCCCACCATTATGCTGGTCTTAATGTGAAATTCCTGTGCATAATTGAGAAGTAAATTATTGCAAACAACTTAGCACTTTCATCATTGCCACTGATACAAAAGTGAATCAAGAACTCTTAATGGTGGAAGACAAGAAATTGTCCTGTAGGTGAGTGGCAATGACTAATGGTGATATATTTCTCAGGAAACAGACATTTTGAATTATTTCTGTGTCCAGTTTTGTTAAGAAAATATATTAAACTTCTTCCATAAGAGAGATCTTTTCAGGCTACGCAGCTGGTGTTTCAGCAGAAGCAGCTGTTAGTAAGTTTACAGTAAAGGAGAATATACCTACTTAAACACGCCAGCATTCCCAGCTCCAACTCGGACCATCGTGCTAGAAAATCTCTCCAGCAGAATACCCTGTCTTAGTAAATGGCAATCACAGTGTTTAGATGCTTAAGTAAAAAATAAAAAATCTTGGAGTCTAACTTGATTCTTCTCTTTTTCTTATACTTTCCATCTAATGCATTAATTAATCCTGTCACCATGTGTCTTTATTGGATATTAGTGTTGAAGACCTTTGTAATGTATTTTGTGGATTAGAATAAGTAAATTGTCTTTGCAGCTGGAGCCTGAATAGGAATCTTTTGTAATTTAGTATGGTATCACTTAATGGTGTATTAAAATAATACTTTTCTTTTTCAAGGAGGTGAAGTAGTTAATTGATTTTGCTGAAGATTGCAGTATCCATCTGTTAAATACATATAGAAGCCCAGACTATTCATAAAAAAATGTGCATTTATATGTCATAGCCCATATAAAATGTCTATGGTGTTCTGAAAAGATTTTAATTGGTTCTTGTCTTAATTCAGCAAAATCACTTGGGATTTCCCAGAGCCATAAAAGTGTCAGGTCTGGAATAAACAATTTGTTTCTCAAATAAGACATGTAGTTTAACTTCTCTTTGAATTTCAGCTTCATTAAAGCAAGTTCTCTGTCTCTGAGATGTCTTATAATTATTGTTTAATTCATTTCATTGTTTTTTTTGTGCTTATCACTAATGGAAGTAACTTCTCATTTGCACTTATAATGTATTTATTTCACAGGATGTGAACAGTTTGATTTCGCATTGTCTTTAAGGTTTCTTAACTTTGGGTAGGTTACATTTTCTAGTGGACTGTATTTCACTTCTAAAATATATAACATTCAAAGAAAAAATATCTACATTTTTGAAACCTTAAATTGAGAAAATCATATTTCTTAATATGTAAAAAGAAAATTTGAAAGGTGTATGATATTTCTATGATTAACATAATTGTGAAACTACCAACATGATACAAAATGATTGGGTCTTGGTTTATTTGTTTAGAGGAGGAGTGGGAACATGTACAAATTAGATGAGAAATTAATGCTTCTCTTCTTATACAGTATATGAAGATCATGAGTATATCACTATATGCCATTCCTATTGCCAGTGAAAGTATATTTTATTGTCTATGACCAAGAATACCACAATTAACATGATAATTTTAAAGACAGGAATCTCAAATTCATAGATGATTTCTAAACTCAGATTTCTTTTCTCCAAGCTGAAAAATTTTTAATGATCTTAGGAAAAAAAATGCAGCGTTCCTTCAAAATGTATGCAAAAGAACAATAAAATAAAAGTTATGGAAAAATGTTTGACAACATCGATATGTCTATTGATTTCAAAATTCACTTAATAGATGCCACAAAGGCAGGGAATTAACCATCACAAAGGAGAAAAAAAAATATGTAACATAAAAAATATCCCGAAAGATGTGAACTTTTGAATTAAAAGTCCACACTGAATGCCAAGTGGGAATAATCATTTTTAAGATTTCCACCAAGACAAATTCGGATAAAATTTTAGAATTTTAGAATTTTAAGTAAACAAAGGAAACTCTAAAATCATTTGTAGGGAACATAAAATACAGAAAATAGTGTATATATGTAATTTATATATGAATAGTATGCCATTATATATATTCTATGTGTATATCATATTTGTATTCATATTTATATAATGTTTATATTTATCATCTATAAATTTGAGATTATTGTCTTTACAATTATTTTAACTGTGGTGTTATTAGTCATAGGCAATTATATATATAGAGAGAGAGAGAGAAAGAGAGAGAGAGAGAACAATTCAGATAGGCATCAGTCACAGCCACATACTAGACTATATTAAGTATAGATCAAATAGGGGTTTTCTTATTTCTGAGGAAAAAACAAAATTGGACCTAGAATTCTGAACTCTTAATCATTTGAAAAGAAAATACAGATCTCTTAAATATATAAGGAACTAGGGGCTTGCTTCCAAAATGTTCTTCTGGAAAGAATTACTCCAAGTTTTGAATGACACAGATAGAAAAACAAACAAAGCAAAAGATCAGGAGCGGTCACTAAAGCTGGAGATCTGGAAAACAAGGCACTTGTGTAGAAGAGCATACATTTTAGGAACGTGAATATATTGGAGCTGTGAATAAGATATAGAGATGGAATATAGTGGTAGACATTACTCTAGCATAAGAAAAGAAACATAAAAGACATTCTTGGGGTTCCATTTTGTACAGCTCAGGGTCTAGCCAAGATAGCTTATGACATAAGAATGAGAGGGAAAATTTTTAGCCATAAGCTCACATTTGCATGTGGTGTTATACCTTTTCTGAATCTCAAATATGATCATAGGTAGAAAAACTGGATGCATAATATCAAGAGTAGGAAAAGTGAATCCCAATCTCAATTCCATAAAATGAGACCAATACTAAATTTTGATTCTAATAAATTCCAATGTCACTTCCTAAATTTACTTTATCTTATCATTCTCAACTTACTGGAATAGACTCCTTCTTCCCTAAATATTCCTCTATATGACCATCTAATATGTTATCTTCAAAAAACAGAAGTACAAGTATTATATTCCTTGTCATGACATATGTATTTTCTTCCTTTTCAGCATAACCACATTTCATTCAGAATTAGGATCGAATCCCATTTGATAAATCAAGTGACATTTAATGTCTTGTTTCATTCTTCCTTACTAGCTTCATCACTGACTATATCCTCTCATACTCCCACTTTTACAGTGAAGTATATTGCCTTTTCTCTAATTTTCTGAGTATTCTCTTTATATGGTGTGGCTGTGTCCCCACCCAAATCTCATCTTGAATTGTGGCTCCCATAATTCCTATGTGTTGTGGGAGGGACCTAGTGGGAGATAATTGAATCATGGGGGCAGTTTCCCCCATGCTGTTCTTGTAGTAGTGAATAAGTCTCATGAGGTCTGACGGTTTTATATGGGGAAACCCCTTTCACTTGGCTCTCATCCTCTCTTGTTTGCTGCCATGTAAGACATGCCTTTCACCTTCCACCATGGTTGTGAGGCCTCCCCAGACATGTGGAACTGTGAGTCCATAAAACCTGTTTTGTTTTATAAACTACCTGGTCTCGGCGAATGTCTTTATCAAAAGTATGAAAATGAACTAATACAGTAAATTAGTACCAGTAAAGTGAGGCACTGCTGTAAAGATACCCATGAATATGGAAGCATCTTTGAAATTGGATAACAGGCAGAGGTTGGAATGTTTTGGAGGGCTCAGAACAAGACAGGAAATGTGGGAAAGTTTGGAACTCCCTGCAGTCTTGTTGAATGGCTTTGACCAAAATGTGAATAATAATATGGACATTTTAGCAAAAAGACTGGAAACATTTTGCCCTTGCCCTAGAGATTTGTGCAACTTTGAACTTAAGGGAGATGATTTAGGGTATTTGGTGGAAGAAATGTCTAAGCATCAAAGCATTCAAGAGGTGACTTTGGTGCTGTTAAAAGCATTCAGTTTTAAAAGGGAAACAGAGCATAAAAGTTTGCAAAATTTGCAGCCTGACAATGCGATAGAAAAGAAAAACTCATTTTCTGAGGAGAAGTTCAAGCCAGCTGCAGAAATTTGCACAAGTAATTAGAAAACAAATGTTAATCTGCAAGAAAATGGGGAAAATGTATCCAGGGCATGTCAGAGACTTTTGTGGCAGCCCCTCCCATCACAGGCCTAGAGTCCTAGAAGGAAAAAATGGTTTTGTGGGCTGGGCCCAGGGCATCCCTGCTGTATGCATCCTAGGAACTTGGTGCCCTGTGTCCCAACCACTCTATCCATGGCTAAAAGGGGCCTAGGTGCAGCTCAGACTGTGGCTTCAGAGAATGTAAGCCCCAATCCTTGGCAGCTTCCATGTGGTATTGAGCCTATGAGTGCACAGAAGTCAAGCATTGAGGTTTGGGAACTTCCGCCTAGATTTCAGAGGATGCATTGAAATGCTGGAGGGGTGGGGCTCTCATGGAGAACCTCTGCTAGGGCAGTGCAGAAGGGAAATGTGAGATTGAAGCCCCCACACAGGATCCTCACTGGGAGGCACTGCCTAGTGGAGCTGTGAGAAGACGGCCATCATCCTCCAGACCCCAGAATGGTAGATCCACCAGCAACTCGCACTGTGCACTTGGAAAAGCCACAGACACCCAACACCAGCCCATGAAAGCAGCCAGGAGGGAGGCTGCACCTTGCAAAGCCACAGGGGCAGAGCTGCCCAAAACTATGGGAACTCACATCTTTCATCAGTGTGACCTGGATGTGAGATATGGAGTCAAAGGAGATCATTTTGGAGCTTTAGGATTTGACTGCCCCACAGGATTTTGGACTTGTGTGGGGTCCTTTAGACCCTTTGTTTTGGCCAATTTTTTCTCATTTGGAATGGGTGTATTTATCCAATGCCTGTAGTCCATTGTATCTAGGAAGTAACTAGCTTGCTTTTGATTTTACAGACTTATAGGTGAAAGGGGCTTGCCTTGTCTCAGATGAGACTTTGGACTGTGCACTTTCGAGTTAAGGCTGAAATAAGTTAACACTTTGGAGAACTGTTGGGAAGGCACGATTGGTTTTTAAAAGTGAGGGCATGATATTTGGGAGGGGCAGGGGCAGAAACATATGGTTTGGTTGTGTACCCACCCACATTTCATCTCGAATTGTAGCTCACATAATTCCCACGTGTTGTGGGAGGGACTTGGTGGAAGATAATTGAATTTTAGTTAGGGGAGTTTCCCCCATGCTGTTCTCTTGACAGTGAATAAGTTTCACAAGCTCTGATGACTTCATAAAGGGAAACCTCTCTTACTTGGCTTTCATTTTCTCTTGGTCTGCAACCATGTAAGACATGCCTTTAGCCTTGCATCATGATTGTGAGCCCTCTCCAGCCACCTGGAACTGTGAGTCCATTAGGCCAACTTTTCTTTATAAATTCCCCAGTCTTCGATATGTAAATATTTACCAGTTGCATGAAAATGCAACTATTGCAACTAATACATCTCCTACCCTCCTGCGCCCATTCCATCTACCACCACTTTTCTCACAGGAATGTTAATACAAGCTTTTCTGGGGTGAAAAACACTGTCGGGCTGGGTTCTGAAGAGACAACTTTCTTGGCCAAGGTGAATAAGATGGGGAAACAGAATTATTTAAATATATTAGCCAGAGGCAAAACAGGACCACAGATTCACAAACTAAAGAGGGTATCAGCAGAACTACATAGAACACATGTGGAAGGTCCAGTGTAATGGACACGAAAATGGTTGGTGTGTGTAAATCACCCTTTCGTTCAGTTGAGTACATGAGTAGGCCTAGCTTAAATGATTGGAGGAGGTGTGGTTATTTCTTTAGTTTTCCATATTCTGTTTCTTCTATCTGGAAATAATCTTCTTCTATGTCTACTTGACCCATGCCTTTTATTGTAATTTTGTTTTACATTTTTTATCTCTTTTAATCATTGCCAAATCTTCCTGGAAATTTCCTTCAAGAGCACTGGTATTCATACCCAGTTTTACTTCTGCACCCATCATATTTTATTCATTCCTATACTATAGCACTTACCATACATTTTTGTAGGTATTGATTTTCTTTCATGATATTTCAAGTGAATTGAGAATGCCCTAATTGCAAAGACTATGTCTTCTTCATGTCTGCCTCTCAAGCAGTAACACAACAACTGGTATATCCTAGGAAAAAAATGAGTTGATTAAATGTCTACTTAATGAAACCAATAGAGCCCCCATTTATACAAAAGTATTATCATTTGCAAAATTGTATCATGTATCAAATACAACTGTAAAAGATTATCTTTACTGAATGCCTCTTTCCTTTTAATTTAAAACTTGCTTATCAATTATATCGCTTTTAAGTTTTGTTTCCACTAAATTTAAAAAAATATACTATTTTATTTGATTCATTACTGGGTCAGATTTTCTTCAGTTATAGAGAAAATGGGGATGGATTTCCCCAAATATGTGCTGACTCTTGGGAAAAACTGCTGAGCCAAAATGTGTCCACATGAAGGTTGCTGACTCTACAGAGGTATGTGTATTGGCAGAGACTGATCTACTTGAAAATCTCTTCCATATAAACTGTACATTGATTCTTCCTGTTCTAGTAACAAAAATGAAAGTGATAGTTCTCAACATATCAAAAAGAACTGTTTTTAAAGACCAAAGTGGATATTTTCACAAGACTTTGAATTATAGTCAATTACAGCCAATAACATTGTTATTATAATTAAAACTTCTCAGAGTGTGAGATAATGCATTTGCTAAGTAGATTTAGCTATTTTGCAATATATATTTGTTTCAAAACAACATTTTGTACATATAAATATGTAAAATTACTATTTGTCAATAAATTTTAAAGATGTAAACCAAAGAAAAAAAAACTTGTCATTTATTTATTTGGCCTCTATGTTACTTATGGTAACATATATATATGTGTAAAGTATGTATTGTACCATTATACACACATGTGTGTATATATAATTTTATAAACACAGTATAAATGCAACGGCAGTAGAAATTATATGCATGTCTTAAATTTTATGATTAATATAGAATATTACCAAATATGGCATCTGGAAATTTCCTTGGAACAAATAGATAGCTGAATTAACTCTTAATTTGTACATCTTGTTTGAAAGCACTTTTAAAACAGTGTAATCAATGTTATTTTATTAGCACTATCCTAACTAACTGAATTATGACCAGTTATATATTGATCTTCTATCTATCCTGAAATCCTGCTGAACTTACAGTTTCGGTAGTTATGTGTGTGTGTGATTTGATAAGGGTGGGGTTGCATGGATCCCCTTAGGGTTTTCTATGTAAAAGATCATGTCATTTGTGAATAAAGGCAGAAAGCTTTACTTCTTCCTTTCCAACCTGGATGCCTTTAATTTCCTTTTCTTGCCTGGTTGTACTGATTGGAAACTCCAGTACAATACTGAATAAAATTGGTAAAAGTGGGCATCCTAGCCTTCTTCCTAATAGGAGAGAGAAAGTTCTCAGTCTTTCACATTAAATATGATACTGGCCTACATTTTTGATAGACGCCCATTATCAGTTTTAGAAAATTCCCTTTTATTTCCAGTTGTCGGTGTCAGTTTATCATGAAACTGTGTCAGATTTTTGTCAAATACTTTCCTGTGTCTGTTGGGATGATCATGTGGTTCTTGCCCTTTATTCTACCAATATGGCTATCAAAGGACAAAATGACAACAAATTTAGTTTAAGTATTTCAGTTGGCCTTGTTTGTAATTCTAGAAGCACCAAAACTTCATTCCATAAAACAGAATAAGTGTTTCAATGAGCTGAACCGAAAGGGTTGGTTCTTTAGACAGGGAAGAACCGAAGAAAGTAGAAGCAAAGAACAAAAAGCATTTAATTCCTTTCAAAGATGCTTTTCTGATAAGGCAGGGACAGGTGGACAGAACAATAGAAAATAACTGATTAGTCAACATCAGATTACTTAAAGCTACCATTTTTGTGTAAGGATTAGAACAGAGGGAGCTTCATTGTTTTGCCCATTGAAGTATTTAAAGTGGTCTTTTCAGGAAATTCGCTATTTCTCCTGATTTCTTGGATGGCCAGACAACTTAGTTTGGGTTGCATGACTGTACTTTGCTTTTTAGTCTGGTCTGTTGGAGCCTAATATAGGCACTTCGTCCAAAACAATGGCCTCCTATATTTTTTAAACATGGTGTGTTACATATATTGATATTTTTGGATCTTAAATTGACCTTACACAACCATAAGAAATCTCATTGGCCATGGTGTAGAATCTTTTTAATGTGTTGCTTAGCTAATATTTCATTGAGAATTTTTGTATCTGTGTTTTTATTTTAATGTGACATCTTAATCTGCCTTTTTTATCAGGGTAATACTGGCCTTCAGGAATAATTTGGTAACTATTCCTCGCTTCCTCTCTTTTTCTGGGAGAAAATGTGAAGAAATAGTATTATTTCATCTCTAATTTTTTGTAAACTTTACCAAAATCGTGTCTGGGCTTGGGATTTTCTTTATGAGGCAGTTCTAAGTTACTAATTCAGTTTTTTTATGTGGTCTGTTTATTATAGGTTTGAAAGGTGATAAGGAGCATATGCTGGAATATAAATCAGTTTACCACTTCCTTCTTTGATAAAGTTTTGCCATTAAAAAAAGCTTTAAAGTCATGAAGTAGTTGGTTTACAATCTGGTACATTTTCCTTATATTATCAGTGACAATATCAAATATTTTATGGATTAGTACCTGTCCATGAACTACAGTTTGATAGCAGTAGTCTAAATCACTTCCTAATCTATGAAGATAGAATTAATCAAGGTACTTGGGCAGCAACTTGATAGCCTAAACTACCTAACACAATAAAGGAAAGATTTATTATGTTATTGTAGGAAAGTTAAAACTTTCTCTCTGACAAGTTGATAATTAAGTCTGCTGAAATAAACTGACAATAGACAGATTAACAGGAGGAAAGGCATTCTCTCATGTGAATGGGAGTCACACAAAGTATGAGAACTCAAAGATGGGCCAGATGATTGAAGATTAAATATCCTCTTCATAGGAAAGAGGGAAGTGGGAAATGTAGGCAATTTTAGAGGAAGAGTAAATAATTTTTAGGGGAGATAAATAGGTCCAAAGAACAGATAATAGCCTGGGACAAAATTCCTATGGCTCTGTGTGTGGTGTCAACTCTAGTCTTCCTTCCTGGGAGTTAATCTTCTGTTTGGTGAGATTATAGGGGTGGGCCCCAAGACAACTGCATTTATTCTGGAGGAATTTTCCTTAGCCAGATAAGGGAATTTTAGGAAAAGCCCCTCTCTGTGCTTCGCGAGAGGCAGAGGGTCAAAAGATGAGAAGAGGGTGTGGGAGAAAGTCAGAGAGACCTTGGTTCTGAAGCTGTTTCCTTAGTGCAAAGTACAGTTGATCCTTGAACAGCACAGTGTTTAATGGCAAGGGTCCACTTATACGCAGATTTTTTAAAAATAAAAATTACACCAAGTATATCTGCCTCTTCTGCCTCACTTCTACCTCGTCTACCTCTTCCACCTCTGAGAGCTATACCAACCCCCCTTCTTTCTCCTCCTCATCGTTAGCCTACTCAATGTAAAGATGATGAGGATAATACACTTCTACTTAATATGTAGTAAACATATTTTCTCTTTTTTATGTTTTTCTCAATAACATTTTGTTTTCTCTAGCTTACTTACAAGAATGTTGTATATAATATATATAACATACAAAATGTGTGGTAATTGTTCATATTATTGGTAAGGCTTCTGGTCAACAGTAGGCTATTAGTAGTCAAATTTTAGGGGATTCAAAATATATGTGTGAAGTTTTCACTATGTGGGTGGCTAGTGCCTGTAAGTCCTCCATGGTTCAAGAGTGAGTCGTACTCAACAAGTCAAAGCACCATACTTGGGGTATCATTTTGCTGAGCCCCAACATTTTGCTGTGGGACATCATGGAACCTAAGGATAGGGAAATGGCCAGGTCTAAGGCAGCATCTGTAGGAATGAACTGGAAAGTCATCATCTTATTTTTTTATACTAATTAACTTTGCATCTTTTCTTTTACATAGTAGAATGCAGCTACTTAGAATTCTCTGATTACATATTTTGATCTTTGATCCCATCCTACTGTGGATGTGGATGTCTATCTGTTTCTATGATGATCACTTGTAAGGGGGCATGAGCATATAGTACAAACATCATGTTTTGGAGCCCCTAACTACGGGGATAGAAAAGGCATGCAGTAGAGAACATGGTCTGGCAGAAGCTGCCAAAGTGTCTCCTATTTATACTTTAATATGATCTCTCTTAAAACTCACTTTTGGGACTAGCCTGAAAAACTTGTAGTGCGTTACTTTAAATATGTCCAATTTAGGTAAATATTTCAAGGTAAAAATTACCTTTCGGACAGCCATATTTAATTTTGTTTGAACTTGTTATTCAAATCAATTGGGTTATCAGGCTATGCATGTAGCCTTTAGGAAAAAAATAAATAAAATAAGGTGAGAGTATCAATATTCAGTCTGATTTCCTATATTGATAATATTTCATTTATAGAGCTTACCAAAGAAGAGTTTGAAATCATATTGAGTAATGGAGAAATGTATAAATGCCTAAGTACACCATTAAAAAGAAAACATTTATTCAAATATATGTAGTCTTATTTGGAAAGCTTAGTAATTTACTCTCACTAATGTTTATAATTTATTATATGGAGGCACTTCCAGACCAAAGACAGTAGATGTGAAGAAATAGTACTCAATTAACAAAGAGGAGACTTGGTTTACAAAAATATGTGTGTGCATATGTGTGTGTATAATATTTGTGTATATACACACATACACATATATATACAAATAAATACATGTAAATATGTGTGTGTATATAAAATACAATATATTTCATATGTGTAGCCTCTCTAGCATAACAAAGTTAGTCTTATTACTCAGGAAATTCCTAGGGATTTAGCAGCTCTGTGCCAGGAATTAGGGATAAAGACTAAGTATCTTTTTAATTGTAGCACAAAGGCTATTATAATTCTTATCCTTGTTTCTCTGTAGGTAAGATGTATTTTCCTTTGGCTTCTTGTAAGAAATTGTTTTTTTATTTGTTAGTTTTCTGCAGTTTTAATGACATGCCCACCTGTGGGGTTATTGGTCTTTATTCGGCTTGATGTTCTCTGAACTTGCTGTATCTGTGATTTAGTGTCTATCATTAATTTTTAAAAGTTCTTAGCCATTACTATTTCAAATATTTCTTCCTCTCTGTTTCTTCTGTTTTTTTTTTGTTGTTGTTGTTTGTTTGTTTGTTTGTTTCTTCTTCTGATGTTATATTCACACATATATTACATCCTCTGAAATTATTGTGAATATTCATATTCATTTTTTTTCCAATTCCTTTTCTCTTTGCCTTTCAGTTTAGGAAGCCTCTATTAAGTTACCTTCAAGTTCACTGCTTATTTCCTTGGCTGTGTTATGTCTACTGATGAACCCAAGAAAGGTATTCTTTATTTTTGTTGCAGTTCTAGAGTCTTCAGATTCCTTTAGTGTCTTTGTTTTTAGCTTTGCTCTTGACTTTGGGCTTTTCCTAAGTACCTCTTCTAGAAAGTCTGTACCTTACGGCTAGTTCAGCTTTAGAACTCACTTCTATCATATGAAAGCACCATTGGTATGGTGGTATAGTGTGTTGGAATGGGAGCCTTCCGTAAGCTGATTAAAACTCAATCTTTTGGGAAGCCTGTGTCTCAGGGTTGTAAACTTCACAAGTGTTTCTCCAGTGATAAAGCTTTTTCCTCCTACAATTAAATCACTGTACCATGGCCCTATTTATATCTTTTTTTGCTGTCTATAATGGAAACAGAAATCAAGACAATGCTTATTTTTTCATATATTTATAGGTTCAAATAACCAAATGCATGCAAATTTTACACACTGTAAGTGGCTATGGTACATTGTCAGTGAGCAACATCTGTTTTATTGGTGTGTTAAGCAGAAAAACTGTAGTATGAAAATATAATACAAACATCCTGCTGATACCTTTATTTCAATAAATTGAAATTAATATGAATATAAAAAGTGAAGACACACATACACACACACACACTCACACATTTTTAAACTAGATTTATCCACATGAGAAAAAAGAACAGATTTCCAAGTCTGACCCTAGAGGTTTTAGATACTTGTGTAATAAGCATATGATCTAGTGTTCTTTTTCTTCTGTTTAAGAGTCTTTGAATTCATTCACATTTGAAAAGGCCATAAGAGAATGAATCTTATTTATTTATGATATGTCTTAGTGGAAAACTTCATGTTCATATTAAAAAAACGCACTAAGAGGAAAGTAATTTCAGATGCTGAACAATCAGCAATTTAAGCAAAATCTGTCAAAACCAGATGTTGTTTTGACAATTCATTCTAAATAGACTTGTTTTGCATTCCTATCTCTGGTTTCAAAATAACAGTACACCAAAACAATGTAGTCTTCTGTAAAAAGACTCTGTTTTAGTGTGTAATGTTGGAACAAAGCATGTTGAGAGTGGGTGGATGAAATAGGATGATTCCATTGCCAGTGAATTGAATTAGAGGGAATTTATTTATTATTAACATCCAACATAATTCACAATTATTTCAAAAGTAGGTAAACAATAGTTGTATTTTTAAATTTTATTTCTAAAAGACTTTTTGGAGGACAATGCTTTTTTTGTTTGAAAAGTGGCCACTCTGTATTCCTAATTTTTGAATGTTTAAAAATCCTGGGCTCTTTATTTTATTTTTCAAAATAAATTCTATACTATTTATTTAAAAAACTTAGGCAAATAATTTAAACAATGCCTAAATTCTATTATTAACAAAAGAAAAAGGATAAGCAAGAATAGCTTTCTATGTGCAAAACACGCATCTGAATGGTTATAATTTACTGGGGTACAAATCATTTTGAAGGAAATAAACATCACAGTATTGTCCAGGTTAGTTGAGAATTAATTTTGAAAGCGAAGAGAACCCAACAGAGTAGAAAAGGAAGTGTTGCTAAGGAAAGATCCAGCAGTCTGCATTTAGCAGGGCAAGGTTTGTAAGTGACAGTGTTCCTGTGAGTAGAAGAGCAGGCTAACGTAACAAGGGACTTTTACACTTGCAGTAAGTGCAATTCTGCCTAGCAGGTTGATAATTAAACTTAACAGCAAGTCACAGATATGATTCTTTCCTTCTCAGGTTATAGACAGTGAGATGATGCCTAAGATACTTATAACCAGAATAACACTAAAATAAATCAGACTCTTTAGAACAATATCTAAGAAGAATTGTGAAGAACTTAAGATTTTTGTAGAGGTTCAATGGATAAAATTCAAAATCATCGTTAAGATTAGTGAAAAAAAAAAAAAGCCCATACGTTAGTAGAGTAGTTTTAATAATTTTTTTAAATCTGTCTGTTGGAGAACTATTACTCCAAATGATACTTACATATCAATTTTAGCTATTTAAGTTATCCTGCCATATTTAAATGAATATTTTTTCATTAAATAATAGGTGCTTGGTGATACTGCTGTTTGTGAAAATCAGTTAGTTTTATCTGTCTTCCAAGTACATCTTTTTTATTGGACTTAGTTGTATTTTACAACATTTATTAGATAAAATCCCAGCTACTTGACAAGCTCTGGAATTTGAATTCAAACAAACATGCATTATGTCCTACATAATTTATTAAGCCAATTCAAAGATATAACTGCTGTTATAACACGTGTGGAACTGGAGTTATCATATATTTGCCAACTCAGAATTAGCAGAAAGGTTCTGTATTTGCTTACAGAGATGTGAACTAACCCTATAGGTTTGCAACAGAATGATGATTATCTTCAGCGATCTAAATACCAAACTGTAGTATTTGCTTACTTCTGTAGTGTAAATCCATTCACTATGGCCAATTCCAAGCTATCAATGAGTCACCATTGAACTCAGAGTTGGGAAGGAATTTGATTAATGGAGGTAGTCAGTGGTGTGCTGAAGCCACCACCTTTCAGCTTTTGACAACTGATTGTTAAATTTTCAGGACGTTTGTGAGTCAGTATAAAGTTACAGGGTACTTTTTCCTTACAGCAATAACAAATAAATTCACAAGTGTAGATAACAGTTAAATATAGTAAAATAATGATGAAATGATGGTTTTGACTATGTATTTCAATTTTAGTATAAATGATTTAATTGTAAGGTTATATAACTTATTTTTAAAAGAATAGTTGTGTTTAACAAACTGGCTTACAAAGTTTCTTAAAATTTAACAATCAGCACACCTGACTCACTGGCTATCTCTATTTTTCAGGAAGCTTCCTCACCCCTTCCTTTCCTTCGATAAACACACTGATTAGCTTGAAATTTGCCTAGAATATCTCCTCAAATAATCATCTGCCCCAATAATTATCTCTTCATTTTACTATTCCCAGTATTCATAATTGATTTTAATAATGTTTGAGCAACCAGGATGTGCTGATATTGTATGAAACCAGCACAGTCACACATATTAACTAATTAGAGTTACTGGATGATTTAGACAGCTGGTTTTCCTGAATAATCAGCTCATTAGAGATTGATACTTTGCCAATAGACGGTTTAAGAAGGTATGTCTTGGAGCTACCATTTTGGTTAATATATAACTCATTATGTGCATTTAGGTCAATTGAATTACTTGATCTTGATCAAAGACAAACACAAACCGAATACTTTAGTTCATAGGTAAAAGTCAATCACCTATAGAGGGATGAGATCTGTCCTTATGCTATAGTTTATTTATTTAATTTGATTTTTGGAATTCTTCAAATGATAAACTCTCCCTCAGCAGTTTGGCTAATAACCCGCTGCCTCAGCTAAATGACGGTGTCAGAGTCTATGAGTTATAATGTAACATTAAGGAATGTAATGACAGTTATTCTCTAGAGGATGTTTCAAAATCACAATGAAGTAACAAGCAATTTGTAAAGGATCCTTCCCTGCCAGTTGTCAAAGCATTAGCATTCCATCTGCCAGACAGTTGGATTAGCATATCCCTAGTGAAGTTGTTAAGGCAGCTTTAAAAAGACTAAATCAGTACTTTGTAAAATCTTTAGGAAGCCATGTTGAAGACTGCATGAACATATTTCTTTAGATGTGTTAGCCTTTTCCCCCTTTTTGACTATTTATTATCATTTGTTTTAGCTTCTGCTAAATGATAAAAGGCAGAGTTAGAAACTAGAACATTTTTCTCCACTTGAGCAATTGAAAGCAATATTGTATTTTATTTATTCTTCTTAGAAATAGCCTGAGAATTGATATTGTTACTAATATTTTTTTTTACAAAACTGAAAGCATTTTTGAAAAAAATAGGGGGATACATTGTTCATGCCATTTCTGGGCTTGAATGTTTACAATGCCTGATATTTTCATCATTTTCCATTGATTTACAGCTGTGATCTTTGAAGGTTATTTGCAATGTGTGCTGAGAAATGTACTTCCTATGTTTTGTTTGTTGTTTTATTTTTTTATTTTTTCTGCAAATGTGTTTTTGAAATGCTTTCTTTTTTCTTTTTTGAGAGGGAGTCTCGCTCTGTCGCCCAGGCTGGAGTGCAGTGGCGCGATCTCGGCTCACTACAAGCTCCGCCTCCCGGGTTCACGCCATTCTCCTGCCTCAGCCTCCCGAGTAGCTGGGACTACAGGCGCCCGCCATCTCGCCCGGCTAGTTTTTTGTATTTTTAGTAGAGACGGGGTTTCACCGTGTAGACCAGGATGGTCTCGATCTCCTGATGAAATGCTTTCTAACATTTAAAAGACACTTGAGATTAAGGTAAGAAGACCTTATCTCACTGTTGAGAAACTTTGTAAAAATTCATGCTGCTAAAATAGTCCAGGTCTACTTACACGATGGGGAAATACTGCTCTGCCAGTTCCCTTTCGGAAATGTCAATTGAGATAGGGAGAGAGTGCAGAGTGGTGGCTTTATAAATTAATAACCCCAGGGTGGCACTGGTAGGGTTTTGTATATAAACAGTCTGAGATAGTTATAATATAGGTTTATAGTTTTAATAAAGAATTACAAACACCTGACAGCTTATAAAAGTTCTTTTATGTCCTGTGTTTTGTTTCTCTTCATCCTGTTACCTTATTAACTCCCTCTTTTTTGTCCAAATTATTTTAGATGATTTTGTTCTCCTAAAGTTATTAATATCTGTTAGCCTAAATCATATTTCTTAAAAATGAAGATGCTGTTTTATATTTCTTTCAAGATAGATCCATCATGTATAGACAATTGATTCAGCTTAGTTTCTTTAAGTAGAAGACATGCTCGTTTGTTTGAGTTTTGTGTTTTCAGACAAATGATTGCAAATTATAGCATTTAGTGTAATAGTAGCTTCAGTCACATACAACTATATGCTGGCTTAAACAAAATAGTAGCTTATTTCTTGATTTCCTGAAGTTCTGATTCATGGATGACTCTTCTGTAAGATAGTACTTAGGAATACACATCTTTCCCATTTAATTGCTGTACTATCATCAACATATGGCTTCTAAGATCATTTTGTCCATCTACATCATGTCAGCTCAAAAGGAAATTTCATAAAAGGTCCCATGTAGAAGACAGAAGTGGTATACCTCTGCTCACATTCCTGTCCTAGTCAGGGTTCTCTAGAGGGACAGAACTAATAGGATATATACATATATATCAGTGAGTTTATACTCGATCACAAGGTCCCACAATAGAGTGTCTACAAGCTGAGGAGTAAAGAGAGCCAGTCTTTGTCCCAAAAGCGAAGAACTTGGAGTCTGATGTTCAAGGGCAGGAAACATCCAGCATGGGAAAAAGATGTAGGTTGGGAGACGAGGCCTGTCTCTCCTTTTCATGTTTTTCTGCCTGCTTTATAATCGCTGGAAACTGATTAGATTGTGCCCACCAGATTAAGGGTGGGTCTGCCTTCCCCAGCCCACTGACTCAAATGTTAATCTCTTTTGGCAACACCCACACAGACACACCCTGGATTAATACTTTATATCCCTCAATCCAATCAAGTTGACACTCACTATTAACCATCACACATTCCATTGTCCAGAATGATTTGTATGACCACATCCAATCAAAAGGAATGTTACAAAAATAGCTCAACTTTGTTCCTAAATAAAAGGGAAATAGATCTGGTGACCAGCCAGCATTCGCTACTGTGATATATTATAGAATACTATCAGACCACTATCATATAAAATGATGAATTCTATCATTCTATGAAGTTTAAAATGTTAATATTGGCTACTATAGTGAAATAATGCTTCTTAATTTTGCTAGCTATAATTCTAATAAAATACATATATATATATATAGTCTTTTGTTCACAGGAAAGTGAAAAGTAAATTTCTTTACACTAATATTTATTAATTCATTTAATCATTCAGTATATCATAATAACCAGTTTCACATTTTTTCCTTTTTACACTCTTTTATGCCACTTTGTTTCTGATAATCCATGTCTTAGCTCTTAAGACATATATAAGAAAGTATTACAATTCTGCAGACTTAAAATACAAAATGAATTTTCTTACTCAGTGAAACATGTTTCTTTTAGTGTACTGGTTTTCTCATGTTCTGTTGTATCCTTAGAACACATGGACAGGAAAGCAATGTTAATAGCAACTAATAAGTTATGTATAGTACCTTTACTAGAAAACTCTTTTCAAACATGTTAAATTGGTATATAATTTGCAGAAACTTTTAAAAAAGATATCTTCTTATCAGACATTAATGCATCAGTATTTTGAATATAAATTTAATGCTGTTTCAAATCCTGAAGGAATTGAGTATGGTAATGTTACCTTTTCAAAGTGTTAGCCTTATCAGTGTTGTACACTAATATAGAGTCTTTCTGCTCTTAGCACAATATACAGTACTTTCAAGTAATATTAGAGAACATTTTGAAGGATAAATAAGATTACAAATGTAGTCAGGAAAATTGACTACTAAGGAGAATAGAAAGATGATATTGAGCATTTTATCTTTAGTTACTAATTTGAATGCTCATAGTAACTGAAATTTATTTCATAGATTGAGGAAAACAACTCCAAATTATCCACTCTATTTCCATTTTCATACCATTCTCTTGAAGTAAATAAATTTCAAATGTAACTAAGGATGAATCCTTAAAATAATCTGCCAGCCACAGGAAGAATTTTGTACATGTTCTTTTTCCTTTGATTTATTAGGTTTGTTTATAGTTAGAGGGTATGTTTTCTAAGCTGAAGAGATGGTGACAGAAGAATCAAATATTATGAGCAGAAACTAGAGTAGAGATGAGTAAAGTATTCCATTCGACAACTTTGATCATAACTGGTTGTGATAGGCTGAATAATGCTCTCCAAATATAGTCATGTCTTAATTTCAGGAACTGATAACCTTATATGGAAAAAAAAAATACTTTACATGAGTGGTTAAATTAGGATCTTAAAATGGAAGTTACCCTGGATTATCTGGGTAGGCCCTAAATACAATTATAAGTGACTTTATACAAAGGAGGCAGAAGATTTGACTACAGAAAAGTAGAAAGAAATGTGCTTATGGAAGAAATGGAAGAGAAAGGGAGCAATTTGAAGATGCTATGCTGCTGGCTTTGAAGATAGAGGAAGGGATCATAAGCCAAGAAAAGCAGGCAACCTGGCAAAGCAAGGAAATGGATGGTTCCTTAGAGCCTCAAAGAGGACTCAGCCCTGCTGACTCCTTGACTTTAGACCAGTGAAATGGATTTTGAACTTCTGACTTCTAGAGTGAGAGATTAATTTTTTTTTTTCCCACCAAGTTTGGGGTAATGTGTTACAGCAGTAATAAGAAATGAATACCCCAGTATATGACCAAATCTATCCATACTACATATAGGAGAGATTGAATCAGGCTCCTTCTCACTTCAGTGGCTTATTTCCTTGCTGTATCTACAGCTTAGAGGCCCAAGAGGATGAGAAAATCAAAGGTAATAGTATGCATTTTGCTGTATTTTGAGAATTTAAGTGGACAGTTGATAGAGAATAATGGAGCTGGAAAGAAGCAGGGAATTAAAGAAGATAATCATGAATAACAAAAGATAAGATCAAATAATATTTTCTTTCTGGGTGGGGTTTCCTACTTAGTCTTTGTTACCCACAGAATCATTGTCTTAATAAAACAAATACAATTTTCCTCTAAATGTCTCTGTTTCTTATCTTTTTCTCTCGGACACACACACATACCCAAACACACACAAACATACCTCTCAGAAATCAGTTCTGATATCAGAACTAGGTGGGCTTTCATGTTTCGTTTTATAATTACAAGTAAGTTTCCTTGATCATTCTTAGGACTGTACTCCATACCATACCAGACATGATAATTGGGCACCAAATGTGCCCACCAGTAGAATAACATTTCAGAAATTCTGGAACTGTCAATACTAAAGTCTTGTACAGGATGGGCTCTCTTTATTTCTTGCCAATCTGTGTTTTTACAAAACTCAAAAAACTCACAACTCCTAATGCTGTTGATGGTCTCTAATCATTTGCAATGCAAAATATTTGAGAATTGTGTTGCATCATTCACCATTAAAAAGTACAGCACCTGGTAGGCCTTTTTGGATTGTGAAAATGACAAGTTGTACACGCAGAAATACTGGATGAAATAGAAAGCTGCAAGCCTTGATTAGGTCTGGACTAGAAAAGGGAACTGCAGCAGGTCAAGGCTGTCATTCAAACAGTTCTGCTGCTAGAGCCATAGGTCTGGCAGATCTATGCTGTTGCCAGAAATCCCATATCATGAACCACAGTGGCACGGAATTCTTGTTCTCAGTAGACTTTTGGCCATAAGGGCACTCTGTTCAATCAGCTGAAGGAGGATGAAGAAACCCAAATTTGGTTTACACATAGGCTGGCTGGATATATGGATGCAAGCCAAAAGTGGATGAAAGCTGCATTACTGTCATATTCATGGGTGGCCTTGGTAGACAGTGGAGGGAGTTACAGTATATGTGATCATCTATTTAGTATGAAAGAAAAAATGATCAGAGGCGAGAATATATACGGATTACTAGGTAGTTGTCAATGGACTGGCTATTTTGTGAAAAGCCTGGAAGGAAAAAGGATAAAATTAGAGACAATAAATTTTGGTATAAAGGCATATAAATAGATACTTAGTTGGGGCACAGCAAGTAAAGGTTTTTGTATCACACATTCACATCTGTGAGAATTTATTCACTATGTAAGGGCCACTGAACAATCACAGGTCACCATGCAACTGACATCACAGGCCTGTGAACAAACTGATGACATTGACAGAGTGATGCTACATGTGAACTAAACAGTATTGATTCCCACTGATCTACCTCCCATTGACTATAAAGTTGATCTAGCTCCTGATGCCTCTGAATGTCCAATCTTTCAACAACAACAAAAAAACAACATTGAGCTCTAAATACGGCATAATTCCCTGAGAAGACCAACTTGGTCACTTGGTGCATGTCAGTTACATTCATCTCTTGCCACCTTTGAAGGGCCAGGGATTTCCCCTAACAATAATAGGGCTGTTTGCTCACTGTGGATTTGCCGTTCTTGCTCACAGAGCCTCAGCCAGGACCATTATACATGGATTACAGAATGGCTCATATATGGTTTTGGGATCCCACATTACATATTATTTATCCAAACAACCCATGTCACCAAAAAAAAAAAAAAAAAAAAATTGTAGAAATGAGCCCGTGGCCATGGGAGTCACTATTTATATTGCACACTGCCCCAGAAGCAGAATTGTAGATCATTGGAATGGCCTAATGAAGAATGAGCAAAAGTGCCAGTTCAGAGATAATATTCTTTAAGGATTTGAGAATTTTACAGTGATTTGACAATCAAAATCAACTGCATAGCTTACTGTCTATATTAACATGACTTTAGTATTGTGCTATCTTCTTCCATGTAACTTTATAATTCCTGAAAACGCTTGCCCAAGATGAGAAAAAAATGATGAATTTCTTTGTCGTTAATTCCACGAATTTTCTCGAGGACTCATTAATTCTTCCACAGAAAAGCATCAAACAACAATTTATACTCCATGACTCTTTGGACTCCTTGCCTGGTCATCCTCCCCTTGCTGCATCTACTGCTTATAACCCATTATATTATGATCATTACCCAATCCTAACCAAGTCCCCATGTTGAAAGAACTGTCTTAAAAGTGACTCCACAATTTCAATGTCTAGACTTTTGTTTTCTCCTCTGGGATGTTACTAAAATTTTGTTAAGGTAGTTCTCTTAAGTATGATGAGCAATAAACTCAGCTCAATATTTTTAATAAGTTTCTTTGTTGATGTTTTGAGAGCCAGCATTCAACAGATGTTTGACTATGGAAACTCTAAATATACTTCATAATAAAATGTATACACTATATATACATTTCTTATACTTTCCCTAAATTTTTCTTCCTAGTCTATAATTAGGCATGTGTTAGATATGAAATATATATATATCAATGAATCTCAGGTCCCAGTGTTTGTGTAGATGAGGGTTCTGATTTTGCCAGCTTCCTTGGCAGACTCTATTTGCTCTAGGAGGTGCTACTGAGATAAAAAGCTTTGGTTATATTTACAATGGCACATCTAAAACAATCTGAACATATGTAGAAAACAAAAATAAACAAAAATAACAGATGTCAGACACAGCTTTCCTAGGAATAGTGATAGAATGCCTGCATTAGTCACTAATAGCTTTGCTGTTTAAAGATAAGCGGCTTTCTTTTGCCATGTACAACTTCCCAATTTGTGTTTAATTTCAATAAAAATTGATGACAAAGCATGGTATGAATTTGGCACATTAGCCATGAAAAATTCTAGGGCAGCTTGTTCTCTTAATCTGAAATGAGGTCATTTCTGCTAGGCTTGTTCATTTATGTACTGCTGTGACTGCACTTTGTACCTCTGAGGAAGTCCTCAAAGATATGACCTTCCATTCTATTGGCAGATTCCACTCAGTAGTGAGAAATGAAGAATTAATTAGTAAATGGTTCTGATCAATAGCCTTTATCTCAACATTCTTTTTAAAAAAAAAAAAAAAACCTAGGCAGGGATATATTTTAATAATATTGAATAAACCATTTTTTTTCATTTCATAAGGAAAATAAGAACTTCAATTATAGTTATCAAAATAGTGTATTTAAGTTCATTAAATTAGTAATTTATAAAAGGAAAAGCCAATGTTTTATACATAATGAATTAGGTAAACTAAAATCAAAACAACACAAAGCAATTGTGTTTTATTTTTCTTCTGCTATTATACCACTGTATATTAAATTAAGAAAATAGAATGAAAGAAAATTTAAGGACAGAGGTATGACATTTTTTATGATAGGCTGTTATTATATTTGTCATCTTATAGCCTAGGCCACCTCTTCTTCAAGTATGGTTCCTGGATGAGCAGGTTCAACATCACCTGGGAACTCATTTGAGACAAATTCTCAGGCTCCACCCCAAACCTACTGAATTAGAAATTTTGAGAATGGGACCCAGCTAACTGATTTAACCAGCCCTCAAGATAATTCTGATATATATTAGTCTATATGCTAGTCTTTAAAGTTGATGTTATATGAGTGCTGATCAATCAACAACTATTTAGTAATGATTTGCCCAGACACTAAAAAAAATGTGTGATATTTGGAAATAAGAGAACAATGTATTGAAACATAAGTGTCAGTATTGCTACACTGAGTGCCCCCATATTCCTCATCTGAAACATGTAAAATTAAATAATGTCTTAGATTTCTTCCATTTCTAAGAATAATTTTATGACTGAATACATAATCAAAATAAAATATTTTAAGCATAATTTATGGGAAAATCTGGTGGAATTTAGTATGAAATGCTGAATATTTGTGGGGAGAGGTTGAGTCAGGGTCTTACGAAAGAGCAAACTTTGAGTACATTTATTGAAAAGGGGCACATTCTTGGTGGGAAACCCATTGCAGAAGCAAGAAGCAGATGACCAGTTCTCTGCACAGAGTTCTAGGACACAGTGGAAGAGTAAGGTGCAGTTACCAGGTTCTGAAGGCTGACTGAGAAGTATGCACTTGTTTCAGAAATCCATGGAGTTTTCAAGCAAATGAGTGGAAAGGAATAGTGTTTATTTTATTTTTCCAACACGGGCTCTAATATATATGATTGATTGAAGAAGGAAAGTGGTGGAAGTTTGTAAAACAAGGCAGGCTAGAGGTAGTAGAGCCCTAACCACAGTTATTTTAATAAGAATGGAGAAGTAGAAAAGCAAAGAGAGAAATGAACGAGCCTAAGGTGTTTTGATTTTGAGTGTCTAGGAAAGGGGAGACTTGGTGGTTATGTCTGTGGTCCTCTTGGCTTCGACTGGTTGTTGGATTTATTTGTTATGATCTGGAAGTCAAATGGATGTGATTCAAAATATTGGTTGAAAGATGTAGCATATATACTATATAAATTGTTGTTTGAATACATTTTATGCTGAGGGATTTTGAAAAGATACATAGGCACTATTTCATGGAACATGTACTTTAATAACCATGATAATATCTAAATGTGCTGACACTGGAGTCAAATTACAGAAATTTAACTCCTAGCTTGGTCCCTAAACAGCTATATAATCTTGGGAGAATTATTTCATCCTTTTTAGCCTCATTTTTGATTTCTCAACTTCTTAACGTAGTGATAATGCCTATGTCATTGGGCTAGGGTGAGGATTATAAGAAATCAATTTAAAAGTTAGGAAAAAGCCTGGTACATAATAAACATTCAATAAGTGTATACAGGTATTGATAAATAGAAAGACATCCAAATAAGAGGTCATTAACAGATTCTTATTAGCTTTACAAAAAAGAATCAAAGACTTCATATGTAAAGTATTGCCTATAACATCACTGATACCTGTAATTCATTTGGGAACTTTAAGATATATGTTTTCATGAGTAATGTTCTGTAGGTATATGAACATTTATAAAATGTATTTTGCAAAAATTAACTTATTTTTAGCTAATAAATGTTGAACAATGTTTATAATCTCTTTTAGTTATAATTTTTCTTCTTCTTAGATGGCTTTAATTTATCTGAAAATATGCCCTAAGGCATTGATAGGGTTTAGGACATGTTACTCCAAAATAATGACATCTTGGCATATATACAGAATGTTTTGAGCAGAAGGAACCTGAGAAAATGGCAGAAGTAGGGAGGTCTCTGTGACCTTCTGCTACCCTTCTCCTCAGGCCAGTCATAAAACCTAGGAAGGATTTTCTCAATCTTCTTCTGAAGCAAATCATAAGACCCTCATGTGAGAGATGCCTTCTCTACACACAGAAGAAATGAGCATCCTTGTCTCAAAAGACACAGAGATACCTAAAAGAATCTGAAGATACTGCCCTTACTAAGTTGCCCCAGTTTAATGCCATTAGATCATACTGTTTTTGCCCTATCATAGTGCTCCATGACTCTTTATTCTTCATCCAATCCACTATAAAAGCAGTAGGTTTGGCTGTGCGTGGTGGCTCACGCCTGTAATCCCAACACTTTGGGAGGCCGAGGCAGGTGGATCACCTGAGGTCAGGAGTTTGAGATCAGCCTGGCCAACATGTGGAAACCCTGTCTCTACTAAAAATACAAAAATTAGTTGGGCATCGTGGTGCATGCCTGTAATCCCAGTTACTACTGCGGGCTGAGGGAGGAGGATCGCTTGAACCTGGGGGTTGGAGGTTGCAGTGAGCCGAGATTGTGTGTTTGCACTCCAGCCTGGGCAACAGAGTGATAGTAAATAAATTTAGATGCTTTTCTCTTTTTAATCTGTCTTTTGTTATGTGGCCTCAGCCAACAGCCTAAGATGGGAAGAAGAGGGAAATTTTCCTCCCCTATGGCATCATCTATATTTAGATAATGACTTGTATCATTAACAATTTTTAGTTTGATTTATCTCCATGTTCATACTAACACCCAGTTTTATTATTTTATTATTTTTATTTTTTGAAAACAAAATATTTTTTCATTTACTTGACTGCTGAATTTCATGAGAAGGGATTGTTCAGGGAGGGTCGTGGGGCTGAAGACCCGGACAGGAGCTGGTGTAACTGCTGTTCAAATCTGAGGGTGGTAGAGATGGAGCCCTGGGGAGGAGCCAGTGCTGCTTTTTAAGTCTGAGTGTTGTTGAGCTGGAGGTCTACGGAGTAGCCGGTGCTGCCACCGACGTCTTAGGTTGTGGAGCTGAAGACCAATGAAGGAGCTCGTGTTGCTGTTCTGTGAGGGTTGTGGAGCTGGAGATCCAGTGGGGAGAGGTGTTCTAATTGGAGGGTCATGCAACCGGAGACGCCGGAGGAGCTGATATTGTTTTAATTGGAGGGTCACGGAGCTGGAGACCTGGGGAGTAGCTGGTGTTGTTCTAGTTTGAGGGTTATGGATCTGGAGCCCCAGGGGCGAGCTGGTATTTTTCTAGTTTGAGGGTCTTGAAGCTGAAGACCTGGGAAGGAGCTGGTGTTTTTTAGTTTGAGGGCTGTGCAGCTGCAGAACCTGGGAGGAGCTGGTGTATTTCTAGTATGAGCGCCTTGCAGCTGGAGACCCGGAGAGGAGCTGGTGTTCTATTTTGAGGGTCGTGCAGCTGAAGACTCGGGGAGGAGCTGATGTTCTAGTTTGAGGGTCGTTCAGCCGGAGACCCAGAAAGGAGCTGGTGTTGTTCTAGTTTGAAGTTCGTGCAGCTGGAAACCTGGAGAGGAGTGGGTGTTTTTCGGTTTGAAGGTCATGCAGCTGTAGAACCCGGGAGACGCTGGCTTTTTTCTAGTAAGAGTGTCCCGCAGTTGGAGACCCGGAATGGAGCTGTTCTTCTAGTTTGAGGGTTGTGCAGCTGAAGACTCAGGGAGGAGCTGATGTTGTTCTCATTTGAGGGTCTTTCAGCTGGAGACCTGGAGAGGAGCTGATGTTGTTTTATTATTTGGAATCAATAATTAACTGTTTATCAATATAGATTTTCAAATGTTTCAAACACACTTATGATATTTTAATGTTTTATTGTTAAATATTAGGCACCTATTCATTAATTTACATCATTTACTTCAATAAATAGATTAATTCTTGATTTTTTTCCCATTAATACACTTTTTTTAAAAAATGAAGAGAGTATAGAGGATAGCTGTTGTGGACTTTCACAATGATAATAATGTCACTCTATTAACATAATCTTTATTTCTCCAGGAAAGAGATTGTTCCTCATTCCTTGCTAGTACATTGTCCGCTGGCGATTTTTCTGGTCTTGTAGAATAAATCTGTTTGTACATGCTCACTTTTCTGAGACTTCTGTCCGCTTTCTTAATTGCTGAAGCAGTTCTGACATATCTACCTCATTTACTTGGTGTTTCCAAGCTTCAAGGAATAATTACTGAAACATATTAGACCTATCTCAAATATTCTTAAGGCATTATTCAATTCTAAATGATGAGTGAGTGGCCCTATGTCAACAATTTTCTCCTGGCCTTTACTTCATCTTTTCTGGTCCCACATCCTCAAGATCCCATTGCCTAGCATGTTCTACAGATTTCTGCCGGTACATATTAGCCAGGACCTAGAAGTCTTTTATTGTATAATTTTCCTCCCATAGCAGGAACTATACTTTATCTGAGCTGTGGTGAGACTTGAATCTCCCTATTGGGTAGAAGTTGTGAGCAGTGGTGGAGACACCTTAAAAGAAGCCAAAAATCATTTTGCAGGGCCTTAACTTCAGGTGAGTCCTTCTCATAATAGTATGAGACTGTGTTTCTCCAGCAAGGAGAGTGAAATCTTCCCGCCCTGCTTAGACTGTTCAGGGCTACCCAGAGGTTTAAACACCTTGTCGCATGCATCTCTACCCAAATATTCTGGCATAAGGGTCTCATTTATTTGTTAACACAGCTTTGGCTTTAACACAGGAGGAGCCCTGCTATGGCTGTAAATTAAGCTTCCTTTGTGGTGTGTACTTGTTACAATTAAAATTGTGGTTTTCAACACACTCCTGTCTCTAGCTACAATTGATAAGCGTCTCCTAAAGTGCCACCAAGGACACTTTCTGAGCATCACACTATAAGTCATGCTCAGATTAGCATGTTTGCTAATCTATGTTTGTTGCTTTCCTTCTTTGGGGCTTCTATGGTGTTAACAATCACCAAACAATATCACAATATGCATAATTAGCATTCTTTTAAGCACTAGAGCTATTACATAAACCAGTGCTAAATTCTACAAGTCTTCTAGGTTTTTTAATGTAATCCATGTGAGTAATTGCATTGTATAGGATGCTATGGATAATTATTAACCCAGTTACTAACAGCAAGGAGGGACTTGTTGACATTTGCACAGCAAGTGATCTAACTCCAGAATCTCATCCTTCACCAACTCTCTTTAGGTGAGTTCCCTAGATGCATAATTCAGGAAAAGGATTTGGGCCGGGTGTGGAGACTCACTCCTGTAATCCCAGCACTTTGGGAGGCTGAGGCGAGTGGATCACGAGGTCAGGAGATCGAGACTATCCTGGCCAGCATGGTGAAATCTTGTCTCTACTAAAAATACAAAAATACAAAATACAGCTGGGCGTGGTGGCGCATGCCTGTAATCTCAGCTACTAGGGAGGCTGAGGCAGGAGAATCACTTCAAGCAGGGAGTTGGAGGTTGCAGTGAGCCAAAGTCATGCCACTACACTCCAGTTTGGTGAGAGAGTGAGACCTGTCTCGAAAAAAAAAAAAAAAAAAAGGATTTTATTGCAAATTAACTGCAGAAGAATCAGTAGAGAAGTGGAAAGTAATACAGGACAGGAGACAAAATTAATAAAAGGTGCTTTAACTAGCCAGGTTATCTCTGAGGCACTAAGCTTCAGTCTTAAGGAAAACCCCTGGTACATGGTCAAGTTTTCTGATCCAAACTTCAAAAAACCTGGGACACTTACGCTTCAATTCATTTCTATAAATGAATGAGTGACAACCACTAAGGGTTTAATCATGGTCATTTCTAGCCTTGCACAGTGTGTGAGTTGAGAAAAAGCTTTCAGGCAGAGACATCATTGACATATACGGGAATGGAATTCCTTTCTACAGCTCAGGATGCTATATAAGCTTCAATCATGTGACCTTTCTTTGAATCTCATGTTTTGTGGGACTCCAGTGCAAATGCACGTAATTCAAATAGTTTTTCTCCTGTTAATGTGTCTTATGTCAATTTACTTCATAGGCCAGAGAACCTAGAAGGGTGCACAGAAGACATTTTCCCTCTCTTATACAGGTACAGGGAATATTGTTTTCGATGCCTATGGACAAAACAGAAAAAAAGCATAATATTTTCCGGGGCATATAAATAGTTTGAAATGTCTAGAATGTGGAGTGATAATTCGATGAAGTTTTCTAAACAGATTTCATGTTTGGTTTGGTTTGGTTTAATCTGTAAAATAGGAATAAGAGTACCTAACTCTTAGTCTTCACGTTAAAATTTAATTAATTTTTAATATGT
>NW_012114633.1:5606644-5607186 GCF_000951035.1 Colobus angolensis palliatus
TTCTGGATATTAGCCCTTTGTCAGATAAGTATATTGCAAAAGTTTTCTCCCATTCTGTAGGTTGCCAGTTCACTCTGATGGTAGTTTCTTTTGCTGTGCAGAAGCTCTTTATTTAATTAGATCCCATTTGTCAATGTTGACTTTTGTTGCCGTTGCTTTTGGTGTTTTAGACATGAAGTCCTTGCCCATGCCTATGTCCTGAATGGCATTACCTAAGTTTTCTTCTAGGGTTTTTGTGGTTTTAGGTCTACCATTTAAGTCTCTAATCCATCTTGAATTAATTTTCGTATAAGGAATAAGGAAAGGATCCAGTTTCAGCTTTCTACTTATGGCTAGCCGATTTTCCCAGCACCATTTGTTAAATAGGGAATCCTTTCCCCATTTCTTGTTTTTGTCAGGTTTGTCAAAGATCAGATGGCTGTAGATGTGCTGTATTATTTCTGAGGGCTCTGTTCTGTTCCATTGGTCTATATCTCTGTTTTGGTACCAGTACCATGCTGTTTACTGTAGCCTTGTAGTATAGTTTGAAGTCAGGTAGTGTG
>NW_012114633.1:5608890-5632739 GCF_000951035.1 Colobus angolensis palliatus
GCAGTGATATTAAGGAAAGCAATTAAACTAAAAACCTTCTGACCCTTCTCTTTATTGAGGGGACAGTGTGAGTGATAGGAAAAGGAGGTCACTGCTTTGTAAGTACACATATTTGATTAATGTAATTTGTATTTTCTTGTAGTACTGCCTAAGATTTATATTTTGAAATACATATTACTTTATTATACAAATTGCATTATAATTATATAATATATAAATACTTTCATCTTAAATTTGATTTTATCCTTTTATCAAAATGAATGGTTTTTAAATTTACCATCCAGAAATAAAGAAGATAGTCTATTGGTATTGAAAATTACTGCTCTAAGAGGGTGATCATCAGTTTTACTCGTGAGAGTTAAAAAAAATTCTGAGGACTAGGTTTCCTGTCCTGCAGATTCTGATTTATAAATTCTGGGTTGTGGCTTGGGGCATTGTGACTGAGACAATTAATAGAGATAATCTCAACCTAACTGATAAGGGTAACAGTGTGATGCACAAAATTATTGCCAATGATTTGGGTCAAAGAAAAATTCAAAGCTTTCTTACCCCCTAAAATTAGCTTGCATGTAAAATCAGAACCCTCCTATTTTCAATCAATCACAAATATAACCAACTACTTCATGGAAACTACCAAAAAAATTAATCAAATTCACAAACTTTTACAATTTATGCTCCTTGAAGGAAGAAGAACATTTCATATGTTATTGAAGCTCTTTTACTACTGAGTAAAATAGCTTGAAGTATTAAACTGGTCACTTTAAAACTAATAATGAATGATTTTACAATTACATTGCTCTCATAGCTTAATGTAAGAGAAATAAATTAGTTACACATTTAACTAAATGCTGCTATTTGCATAGTATTTGCAAATATTTGCCTTAGTAAATTAAGAAAAAAAAACAGTGGTTTTTATCATTACTGTATAGTAGTAAAAAGAACAACATGAGATGGTTCAAAAGTTCAGTCTGAATAAACAGTTAAAATGTTTGGTTCTTGGTTGACTTTTAGCCAAACCACCGAAACCTTTCAAGTTTCCAAATGTCAACTGGAATTCTTATAAGAACAATCTGTGTTAGGATATTCTTGGCAGTTTTTAATCTTGATTCTTTTGAACCAGGAAAAAGAGGAATAAAAAGAAATAAATAGTGAAAGCACAGTTTTATTTTAACTTCATAATTCTGATATGCTTTTTCTTACCAAGTAAAGTTAAAAAAAAGAAAATAATTAGAAGTTAAAAGCACATACCCACATGCAATAGTCAGGAAATATTCTGGCTCTGTGTACTCTAAGCTACTTTATATTTCTCTTATTTGTTTGTGACTTTTCCCCGACCAGCGTATCTAGAAGCAGTGACATCCCTTTCTCACCATTCACACTCCCTCCAAAAGAAACAGAAGGATCAGGAGGTTTTTAGTTTAATTCTTTTCCTGTATATCACTGAGTATGGTGTTCTGATGAGAAGTTTGCCTCTGCTTCTTACTCTGAAGTCACTGATCATACTTCCAATCTTCTAAAAATAATATACATAATATAATAATGATAATAATAACTGTTAATATTTATAAATACTTGCTAGTACCAAGAGTTGTTATAAGTGCTTCATATATTAAAATAAGTTAAAGTTTTAACATTAACCTTAGGAGTTAGGTACTATTATTATTCCTATTTTATAAATGAAACCAAACTAAACCAAAGATGAGACTTGTTGGAAAACCTCATTGAATATCACTCCACATTCTAGCCATTTAAAACTATTTATATGTCCTTGAAAGTATATGTTTTTGTTGTTGTTGTTATGTTTGGTGCATGAGCATTGCAAATGATATTTCCTTTGCTTGCTCGTCCCTGAGAACCTGACTAAATCCATGTCAGGCATCATTTTGTTTATTTCATGTTCTCTTCGGATTCATTTAGATGTTTATTCTTTGTTACTGAAAGTTCCTTGAAGATTCTTCTATCTTAATTTTCTTTTTCTGATGATCCATGAGCTTTCACGGCAGAGATTTCAACTTGTATCTCTACATTCCTGTGCTTGAGAATAGGACTGAGCAATGGAATGCTTTATGATAAGAGAAATGTTCTATATCTGTGCTGGCCAATAAACTAGCCCGCAGCCATATGGAGTTAGGGCTCTTGAAATGTAGCTAGAATGTCTGCAAACTGAAGTTTTGGTTTTGGCTGGTTAGTTTGAGATTAAATAGCTATATATGGCTACTTTATTGGACAGTACAGATTTAGAATATAGCTGACATTCTTTACAGGTACACAAGCAATGATAAATGAATGAATGAGTGAATAAGTTAACAAGTTGCAATGAATGTAAGTCATCTGAGTAAATGAAGATAGGCAAAACTAGAAGTAGGGAGGTAGTAAGAAAGCTACCTCAGGTTTTTGTCCATTGATACCACTCACACGCATTCGTAAACACCCATCTTGTGGTAGAAGTAATAATAAAAATAAATGCTAAGTTAAACTAGTGCTAGCAATAAAATTTTGGAACCACCATTCCCAGATTGTTTGATTCTACTAAAAGTGATTTCATGTCAGGAGAAAAAGGCTTCCTGTATTTTCAACATCAGTGTTCATGCCTGCATGTTTTTATAAACAATTTACATTAAAATTTCAGACAATTACTTAAGTTCCTTTTTCAGAGCACAACAACTTTCAATACATTTTGTTTATATACAATATGATTCATTCTTTGTTTTTAGAAATAATATCCTCAACATAAGCAACTATGAAATGTTTTATGTAGTCAAGCTCTTAGAAAAGTAGAGTCTTGTATGGCATTTTTATTAATGTAAAATTGTTATATTACTTTTAATCAACACTATCTGTTTATATGTTTACAAAAGAATAACGCACATAGAAACAAATCTTCAACATGACAGTTTTCAAAACATACTGTATTCCTTGTTTTTTGTCATGCTAATAATCACTTCTTTCCTCAGGTAATAAGAATATCTTAATTGGAGCATTAAAAGACCTACATTTGAAAAAGTATGAAAGATAAAATGTTAATACACAGAAATTTTAATTCTACACATTGAAAACATCATTATAACACTTGCTTTAGCCAGGCGCAGTGGCTCATGCCTATAATCCCAGCACTTTGGGAGGCTGAGGCGGGCAGATCACAAGGTCAGGAGATCGAGACCATCCTGGCTAATACGGTGAAACCCCGTCTCTACTAAAATACAAAAAAAAAAAAAAAAAAAATTAGCCCGGCGTGGTGGCGGGCGCCTGTAGTCCCAGCTACTCAGGAGGCTGAGGCAGGAGAGTGGCCTGAACCCGGGAGGCGGAGCTTGCAGTGAGCTCAGATTGCACCACTGCATTCCAGCCTGGGCAACAGAGATACTCTGTCTCAAAAAAAAAAAAAAAAAGAAAGAAAGAAAATAAATAAATAAATAAATAACACTTGCTTTCACTTTGTCATCACCCCACAGCACTATGTGTACTAATTTTCCATGTTCTATTCAGTTTATTGTACTTACCTAGTTTATGTTGCATCTTTATTCATGTTATATTTGTTACAAATTATTACCCACAAGCTAATATCAAGTCATCAAGTATAAAGCGTGAAAAATAAGCCTTTAGAAATTGTGAAGTTGTTTCAAACCATAACGCTGGGTTTTTTGTGACATTTAACATAATGTATTCATACCTTTATTTCTGAAATTTTCAGGCCATCTGACTAAACCACATTTCTAAATGTCCCTGGATGGCTCCTCCAGCTACCTTGTTTGTAGTTTATGGATGATTTTATCTCCATTGACCTATAATTCTGTGCCTCTCCAGCAAATCACTCATACAGCCTCACAGCTGGAATTCTCATTACTTGATATTGCCTTACTGCTGCTGATGATTTAAGCTCAGAATTTTTTGTGTATTCACAATCTGCTGTCTTTTCAACCATCTTAGTTTTCCTAGTCCACATGTTCTGTGACTTCATTGAGCCTCCAGTTTTGTGTTTCCTTTTATTTCCACAGCCCACTCCTCTTCTTTATTTTATTCCCTAATCTGTTCATATTCTACTGACGTACTTTATCTTTTTCAGTGTTTCAACTCGTTTTTCATTACATTCTCCTGGCAATTGTCTTGCTTTCTGTGCTTATGCCTAGAGTAATGTATGTATTGGAGAAAAATTGAGGAAGCTTGCACATTTATATAAATACAAAATAATCTCCTCTAATCTCTTCTTCAATGATTTCTTGGTATCCTTTTCTATTTTCTTAGTTAACTCTTTTCCCCATTCTCCTTAGTGAACGTTTGAAACTTTCTTCATTCTCTTAAAACCTTTAACTCTCCTTCAGAGTGCTCAGTGGTTTCTGCAAATAAGAGAAAATAGGACTTGCTCAATGTATTAGGCCGTTCTTGTATCGTTATAAATAAATACCTGAAACTGGGTAATTTACAAAGAAAAGAGGTTTAATTGGCTCATGGTGCTGCAGGCTGTACCATCAAAGTATGATGTTGGCGTCTGGCTTCTGGGGAGGCCTCAGGAAACTTAGAGCAGAAGGTGAAGGGGGAACAAGGCACACCAAATGGTGAAAGCAAGAGCAAGAGAGGGCTAGCAAGAGGACGTACTTTTAAACAGCTAGATCTTGCAAGAACTTACCATTATGAGGACAGTGCCAAGAGAATGGTGCAAACTATTCACGAGAAATCCACCCCCACGATCCAATCACCTTCCACCAGGCACTGCCTTCAATACTGGGGATTACAATTCAACATGAGATTTGGGTGGGGACGCATATCTAAACTATAGCATTCAATTTCCTGATATCACTGCACAGGTATCTCTATAATCATCCTTTTTCCTTCCCTCCTATTAAAATGGCAGAAGTATCCTTCACTTTGAAGGCTGCTACATCTTCTACTTGTGATCTGTATTCTATGTTGCCTAGCCTTCTGAGGGAGCTTAATCCTGAGTTTAACCTCTCTTTTTTATCTTCAATCTCTCTCTCTCTTTCCCCCACCCCTCCTTATTCCATGAAAACAAACAAACAAAAAAACTTCAATCTCTCAAGATACTACATTGTTTGAGACCATCCTTACTCTTTTAACCATCATTTACTTTCCCAACTCAATATATTTTAGGCCACACCTCTCCTGATTCTGTGTTATGTATCTAAAAGTCAATTGGCAACTCTGTGTCACATATTCCTCAAATTTAACATGCTCAAAGATGAATTTATGTTTCTCATCTTAGGGCAAAACATCAGATTGCTAATTCAGAAACCAGAGTCCCATTCTTGCAACCTCCTTTTCATTTATTTGCCCATTCAATCTATCATCTCTAACATGTCAGTTCTAGTGTTTAAATGCCATTAACACCTTTTTAGTTTAGTCTTTCATCATCTCTCTCTTAGATTATTACAAGAATACTTTGTTTAGCCCTCCTCCAATCTGGTTAATGCATTTAAAACTCACTGCTTCTTTCTCTTGCTGCAAAACTTCAGTGGTCCCTGTTTCAGGATTCAGCCTAAAAGCTTTAAATGATTCCCAACCTTGTATAGAATTTGGCCCAAACTTTGCATCACACCTTTCACCCACTATCTTAGCTAGCTCCTTTCAACAACTTGGATTTATCTGAAGCCGCTATCCTATCTTTGATCTTGGTTTGAACATGATATTTCGACTGCTTTTCCTAGCTAATTCACCTATATTGTCAATTGTAGCTTGGATGTCCCTTTTCATAAGAAGTTTTCCTTGCCCATTTTCCCTTGTCAGCTATGGTTGTGTTCCACATACCTGCTTCCACTATGCACTATACTAGGCCCATTAAAGCAATCATGACATTATATAATTCGTGCCTTTTGAGAATTTTCTCCACTAATCTTTAAGTTCTGAAAGAGCATGAACTATGTTTATTTCATTCACAATCATAGCTCCAGAATCAGTCCATGTTAGGCACAGAGTAATTATTTGTTAGATAATTGAATAAAAATGAAGGATGGAAGAAAAATGTGAGACTGAAGACTACCCCAACAAAAAAGGCATAACGATATGTAAAACCATCTGTGTCCCACTTACTTTCTCTCCAGAATAGAAAGTAAAGTGATTTGGTTATCTAGGAAGTAGATTAGGAAGTGTAAGGTTATGAAAAGTGCACATTTTCTTTAGAATATTAAATTTATATTATCTACTAACCTTTGTTGACTGGCAAACATGTAAAGGTTTTTGTACCATTTTAAGATCAATAAGTGTTCAGATACTGTCAAAGCTTGGCGAAGTAGATTTACAAGTATTTGGGTTACAAAGAGATAACACAATCAGTTTCCTTTGTCTCAAGCTTAAATTGCAGTCCAAGGATAGTTTCAAAGTTCACCTCCTTGGAGAAAAACAAAAGAGATTTCATTACAAGCAAGGTTATGTAATATTTTCATCCACTAGATGGGATAAATGTTGTTACTTCATCTTTCTTACCATACCTTAGCGTTACAAAGTATGAACACATAACTCACTTCCACCTTTAGTTTTTATATTGATAGATGGAGAGTCATAGCACTCAACACGGGAGCAAACTTGGTTTGATGCACTTTCCAACCTTTTCTCTTTGTTTTATTAGCAAAACATTCTCTTCCTTTCACACTGGTAAAGATTCAAACTGCTTAATTGAAATATACTCAGTCTAATACGATTAAGCAGAAGTGTATGGCAAAGCAAACACGCACACACACGCCAACACAAAACACAAAAACAAAAATATGTGTTTTTCATTTCGTTTCCCTCTACTCTTATTTCTGAGAATACGTGTATTAGGCATTATTGCATTCTTTCATTTCTCCTTTATTCCCTTCCTCCCCTTTATTTTTCTGTCTTTCTATATTTTAAATCATTTTCTTTTAGGTTATATATGATATTTCATGACAGAGAGGTCGTAGTAGGGACAGTATGCAATATCAGAGCCAGTCAGAAACATTGCCCACCGATTTTTTAGGGGGAACAGACATGATAAGCCTCACAGGTGATGCTTGTTACCAAAGTGGTGGCAACATGGAACCAAACTTCTTTCTCCCAAAGTCACAGCTGTCTCTTTTATTTTCTGTCTTTCCTCAAATGCCACTCATCAATGAGATCTCTCTGGTCACTCTACACACAACATCAATCTCTCCATCCCCCAATTCTATGTTAGATTTATACAGTTTTATTTTCACCAAGACTTTTAGAGTGGTCTGAACTATACATATATTATATACTGATGAGTTTGTTTCCTGCTTTTCTCAGCTATAATGTAAGCTCTAGGAGGGCAACCACCTTGTGGTGTCCTTAGTTATATACTCAGGTATATAATAAACAGTTCTTTGAACATAGTTGTTAATTGATAAATATATATTGATTTAATGAATAAATATCCTTCTCTGAGGCTGAAAAGATTAGAAAAAGGGAAACTTACTAGAGACCTACAGTAATACCAAAAAAAAGTCAGTTGTAAGGACGCAAAAATATAAAAATTACAAATAGCTTTCACAATATTCTCTTCTATCTTACTCTAAGTTAATTTCAAATTTCAATTTCAAAAAAGCCAGACAGATTTTGAATATATTTATACAATCAATATTGGAATAATTAAAATGTGGCTAATTACTGTGAGGAATAATAAATACCACAGAAAGACATAGCCTTAACCTTCAGTTAAGTATATGTATTTCAATTTTATTGTCACTCTTACATGCTCAGCATTTCCAAACTTAAAAGTAGAGTTTATTTTATATATTTTTGTTTTCTTTTTTTATTATTATGATTATTATTTGAGACAAAGTCTAGCTTTGTTGCCCAGGCTGCTCTGCTCACTGCAACCTCTGTCTCCTGGGTTAAAGCAACTCTCCTGCTTCAGACGCCCAAATAGCTGGGACTATAGGCACCTACCACCTTTCCTGGCTAATTTTTGTATTTTTAGTAGAGATGGGGTTTTGCCATGTTGTCAAGGCTGGTCTCAAACTCCTGACCTCAAGTAATCCACCTACTTTGGTCTCTCAAAGTGCTGGGATTACAGGCACAAGCCACTACACCAGACCCATATTTTTAAAAATAAAATTTTAAATAGTATTTTCTTGAAGTGTACTTTCTGGAAATGCAAGGTTCATAAATTTTGAGTCTATCACAATTTAAAAATCTGTTTACTAAAATTTAGAGAACACATTTTCGGACTTTTTCGGCCAAATCCTGGAAGTGAAACTGGCTCAATTGTCCCATAGAACTGATGTTTACAGTCTTTTGAAATAAATATAGAAATTGATCTTCTGCATCTTAAATCTTGAAGCTTACATTTGTCTTATCTAACTTCTTTCCTCAGGAAACTGACCTTCTGGCCTCCCAGGTAGTATTATAGAACTAAAACTTATTAGATCATCACATCCAGACAGTGAGAAGCCAGACCCTTCATCCCTCATGATTTCCTTGCTCTTTCCCAATTCCTGTTTACCTGCCTGTAGTTAGTTACATTCCTTTCCCACTATATAAACCCACAATTTTAATCTGTCAGAGACTTGGATTTGAGACTGATCTCCCATCTCTTCAGCTGCAGTACCAGATTAAAGCCTTCTTCCTGGCAATATTGTCTCAGTAATTGACTTTCTGTGTGGTGAGCAGCAGGATCTAGACAAAACCCCCAGTGTTTTGGTAACAGAAGTAGAAAATAAAAGGAAAATATGTTCAAATTTGCTTTTAACTTTTATTTAGCTTAAAAAATTGTACAGCAAATCGACTGGGCACAGTGGCTCACACCTGTAATCTGAGCACTTTGGGAGGCCGAGGCAGGTGGATCAAGAAGTCAGGAGTTTGAGACCAGCCTGACCAACATGGTGAAACCTGTCTCTACTAAAAATACAAAAAGTAGCCTGGCGTGATGGCGTGTGTCGGTAATCCTAGCTACTCAGGAGGCCAAGGCAGGAGAATTGCTTGAACCTGGGAGGCGGAGGTTGCAGTGAGCCGAGATCATGCCACTGCACTCCAGCCTGGGTAACAGAGTGAGACTCCATCTCAACAAAAAAAAAAAAAAAGAAAGAAAGAAAGAAAGAAAGAAATTGTACAGCAAATCAGTATAACATATTGATTAATATTGTTTCTCATTTTAATTATAAATCACTGATTTTACTACATTATAGATTTGAAAAGATGCTCTATATTTTTGCATTTTCTTTGTTTTTATTGCTCTGCCTAACAAACACTTTAGAGATATTACATAAATCTGTGAGGAGAAAGAATAGGGGGATACCATTAGCTATACAGGAGAGAATGTGGTTAAAATAATCCATAGAAATAAAAGATGTTATGAAAGGGAAAGGGCATAAGATAAAATTGCATAGTAACCTAAAAAAAAAAAAAAGCATGGAAGGCATACTCAACAGTTTATTTTCTAGCAGATTGGTCATGGAACTATTTAATATATAGCATGATATAATTCATGAAAAATTATTCTTAATTTGTAGACTTTACACTAATGTTACAGTATTGAGCTAGCTGGCCACATTCTTCATTCAATAACTATTTTAATGGTAATAATAAAATTAGTGAATAACATTGTCTGAGCATTTATTATATAGAGTTTTCTGGCAGGTAGTTTACAAATACCACCTAAACGTCTTCCACAAAATATCCTCTTTAGTTTTTGTCAATACAATAATTAAAAACAATACAGTTTTTTTTCTTTAATAACTAATGAATTAGAATATTCTGTTTCATTTTTTCTTAAAATTTACATTTCTGCCTTGGATGACTTTGCATACTTAATTCAATTAAAAATTAAATACATAGTTTCTAATTCATGTAAAATTGCCTTTTTTTTTTTTTTTTTAAATTTTTTTGAAACAAAGTCTTGTTCTGTCATTCTGTTACCCAGGCTGGAGTGCAATGGTGCCATCTTGGCTCCCTGTAACCTCTGCCTCCCAGGTTCAGTGATTCTACTGCCTCAGCCTTGTGAGTAGCTGGGATTACAGGCGTATGCCACCAAGCCCAGCTAATTTTTGTATTTTTAGTAGATATGGGGTTTCACTATGTTAGCCAGGCTGGTCTCGAACTCCTGACCTCAGGTGATATGCCTATCTAGGCCTCTGAAATTGCATTTTTGTATAATAAACATATTAAGTCATCACATATCTTGAAAATGCTTTTTAGTTTTTTGTTGATTTTATTTTGTTTAAAATAAACAAAATACGAACTGTAAGTTCATATTTGAATTGAGTCACCTTCTGGGAACTCAATTTTAAAAGCCCACAGGTACAGGCTGAATGGAAAAGGAGTGAAACCAAGCAGGTGAGAGATACAATTTACTGGATAAACCTTGTTCCTTTCTAAAGGGGATCTCTGAACTCAGTTCTACCTGATGGCAGCCCTGTGGAAAGATTAGTCTAGTTTTGCCAGAAAATTTGATAATTTTTCAAAACAAAAAAAATCAGTTAATTAGCCTTGTATTTGTAATCTTATAATGTTTACATATTGAATAACTCAAAAACAAAACAACCTGTTTGAATGAATGGTAAAAATGTGTCTGTATGTTGTTGCTGCTGCTTTGCAACCAGTTTGTAACCTCTGGTGTGTGTCTTTGTGGTCTTGCTCTGAAAGCAATTCCTGATTAAAGATTATAAATTCACCTATATTTATATATTAGGTGAATAATGCATATTAAGATTTTAATATATACTAAAGATTAATATATATTAAAGAGTATACATTCACCTATGTTTTCTTCTGCTATATTCTTAGCTCTGACAGTTTTTATCTCATCTTTTATGAATTTTGGAAACTCATGCATAAGTATCTAACTTATTTTTCCACCTATGGTTAGCCAACTCGATCCCTTCAGTTTTTTGTAGTGCTTTGAATAGCTCCCTTTATAATTCCCATATTGGTAGAATTGTTTCTGTATTGGCTCTTTCATACCTTTAATATATTTGTATATTCCCGAATGAGTACCCCATTGTAGTTTTGTAGTATAATGTTCCGTTTGGAGGACCAACTCATCTGTCACTTTCAAAAATTTGATAATTATTATATGAGGAGACTACTTATTCTTTAAAATAAACTATAACATCAGTTTAATAAAATGCAATGATATTAAAATTATATATCACTTTTGGGAAACATAACAACTTTATATGGAATTGTTTCTTCTGTCTCACATATACACATGTCTGTACAATTTTGTGACTTTTTCTTATGTGACTTCAAGACCTACTCAACTAAGGGCATAACTTGTGCTCAAGACTAGATGTAGGGACAGCAACACTTAAGAAAGAAAAATTGCTTAATTATGTAATACTGAAAACTAGAGTCATAATAATTTAAAATTTTATAAAACATTTTATAAAATATTTCTATTTATATAGGGTAGGGAATTCTTGGCTTGTAGACTGTGGACTGCTAAAATATGCATAGATAAGCTTCAGAGCTTCTGCAACTCTCTTGCAATCCATTTATATATATATTTAATGTTCTGGAGAGAATGTCCATAGATTTCAATGGTTGCTCAAATAATATTGTAATTTAAAAATGCTTAGTGTCTGATGTAAATCATTTCCTGATTTGTGACATGTTAAAACATTAAGTACGACTAAATGTTTCTAAAAGTTCTTTGATAGTTAACAGTGGAAAATAATCAAAATTCATTCATAAAAGATGGTCTGTTCTAAAGATAAGAAAAAATATATCAATGCACTAAATTAAGTGCGAAATGCTAGCATAGGTGGGAAATATAAAGTATATCCATTTTTATTTCCTGTAGGTGGTTATATGTTCCCCCTAAAATAATAATTTACTAATATTAATAATAATTATGATGATAATTGCTCTTGTTTCTACCAGTTATTGAGCACTCACCATGTACTAGTAATTGTGACAAACATGTTAAGCACAACACCTTACTTCACCCTCAACAAGCCTCAAGTATTAAGTATGATTATGACTTTTTTTGTATAGAAAGTGATCTTGGCCAGGGGCAGTGACTCATGCCTGTAATCCCAGAACTTTGGGAGGCCGAGGCAGGAGGATCACGTGGTCAAGAGATCGAGACTATCCTGGTCAATATGGTGAAACCCTGTCTCTACTAAAAATGCAAAAATTAGCTGGGCATAGTGGTGCATGCCTGTAGTCCTAGCAACTCAAGAGGCTGAGGCAGTAGAGTTGCTTGAACCCAGGAGGAGGAGGTTGCAGTGAGCCAAGATTACGCCACTACACTCTAGCGTGCTGACAGAGGAAGACTCCATCTCAAAAAAAAAAGAAAGTGATCCTAAGAAACTACAAAATTAGTAGCTGAACCAGAATTAAAACCAGAATGAAAAAACACTATTTTTTTTTCTTTTTGTCAGGCTAAGCAGAATAAAAAGCTTAATGTAAAACATTAGTGTAATTTATGTCTAATGTAAACAATATTGTAAACATTAAGACTACAAAAATGACAACATTTTAGCAGTTAAATTTTTTGAAGATAAATCTAATAGAAATTTTACTATAATGGACTTATTACTGCTTTTTCCTTAGAGCTATGTTTAACATTGTGTCATTGGTCAATTATTCTTATTTACTTACTTCAGAGAACTTTAAGATAAAATTGCATTCTTTGGAATGGTAGAGACTCTTCTTTTTTCTTATTTTTTTATTTTTTTCTGAGAAATAAAATGCAAAGAAACAGTCAATGTTAGGTGTCTGACATTTACTAATGATGGGCCTTATTATTCAAAATTAATGCCAGAATATTTGTGATGCTATAGCAAAGGGATATTTTGAAAGATAATTGTTGGAAAAAAGAGTCAATTTTTTAATTTCTTCTTAACGTCTCAACAGCCAGTCATAGAGAACTTAAACCTTAACTCAAAAGGTTGGGAGAACTCTGAGCATGATATAAGAAAAATCACTTCTAACCCTAAGAGTTTGTAGGATTGGAAAAACTGACAGAGATAAGTTGCAGAGATAACATCCCAAGTTCCAGCTTTCCCTTTCCTTGTGGAAGATTAGAGGCATCTACATAGTTATGAGAAATCCTGAGAATGTTGAAATTTATTGTCTTGACATAACTTGGGAGAAGATGCAGGCCTCTAGGAGAAGTCTAGGGACGATGGCAGATCGTTTTCTAAGTGATGATGTATATTAACAACAACCCTATGAGGTATAGGTAGCATTATTTTGCAAATAAAGTAACTGGTGAACAGTGACTTAGAGCAGCTTCCCCAAGATAACACATGCAGACTTCCTGGAGTTGGGATTTCAAAATGGAGGCCACTCTCTAACCATAAAGATACACAGGGTTTCCAGAGGAAGTGTGATGGAGCCTCTCTTAGGTGGGTAGCATTAGATTATCAAAATGGTAATGCATTTAGGTGACATTTCAGAATGGAAATAGAAATAAACCAAGTTACCAACTAAAAGGGTAGAAAAGGATGGAGAAATTACTGTGATACGGAGTTCCAATGTAATCTTGCTTCATCATGCTAAGGTTATTGTTCTAGTACCATAGTGCCTTTTCAGTCATGTTCTAGATTTCGTACATCTAAGTCGAAGAATGTATGTTGTAGGAGTTGATCACATGACCTCATTACAGTGGGTTGCTAAAAGTCATTAAAGAATGGCTTGCGGCCGGGTGCGGAGACTCACGCCTGTAATCCCAGCATTTTGGGAGACCAAGGCAGGCGGATCACAAAGTCAGGAGATCAAGACCAGCCTGCCCAATATGGTTAAACCCCATCTCTACTAAAAATACAAAAAATTAGCTGGGCGTGGTGGCGGGTGCCTGTAGTCCCAACTACTCGGGAGACTGAGACAAGAGAATTGCTTGAACCCAGGAGGCAGAGGGTGCAGTGAGCCAAGATCATGCCACTGCACTCCAGCCTGGGTGACAGAGCGAGAATCTGTCAAAAAAAAAAAAAAAATTGCTTGCAAAACTTGGAAACAATAGGACTAAAGGTAGAATGCCATATACATGACCCCCTCGTAGATAAAGCCCAATAAAACCTGAAGTGTTTTTTCCAGTTCTGACTGCAGATTATAAATATTAGGGCTTTTTTAAAAAAAAAATGCATATGCCTAACACAAAAAGCACAATCTGTGAAAGAAAGAACTGATAAGCTGGACTTCATTAAAATTAAAAATGTATAGTCTGCCAAAGGCACTGTCAAGAGAATGAAAAGACATTTTGGAAAAAGAGAAATATGAAGATGGTAAAATCATCAGTGGTTGCCAGGGTTTAGGAAGGAGGAAAGAATGAATAGGCAGAGAACGGAGAATTGTTAGGGCAGTGAAAATTTTCTGTAATGGTGGATACGTGTCATAATGCATTTGTCCAAACCCATACAATGTCAGCACTAAGAGTGAACCCTCATTTAAACCATGGGCTTTTGGTGATAATGTGTCAATGCAAGTTCATCAAATTCTGAGTGTATTACTCTGGTGGAGGCCGCTGACAACGGGTGAAGCTTTGCATGTGCTGGAAGAGAGGAAGTCTCTGTGCCTTCGTCTCAACTTTGCCATGCACCCAAAACTTCTTTAAATAAAGTGCTTAAAAAATATCTAGACCCCACCGTGGACAAACTAATCAGAATATTGGAGGATGGATCCTGGCTGTTGATATTTTTAGGTCTCCTCTGGCGACTCTAATGTGGAGTCAGGTTGTACACTGGAAACCGGGTGGCACCTCTTTTGACTTTTCCTACTTTGTTTTGAGAATGCCAGTGTGATTTTCCTCCATGGAATATGAGGTTGGGTAGAGCAGTACATTTGTTTTTCAAATGTAGCGTGTCCTTACATGCCCTCACCCTAGCACTGCTGACACGCTTCCCCTCACTCTCCTCATTCCCCTACAGGGGTGGAGTGTAGGACTGTGTGATCTGCTCATTTGGCTGGATTCTAAAATCATAGCATCTGTTTGGGCAGAAATTTTGTCAGCTCTGGGTAATAAAATCTAACTTTGGAAGAAATGTGTATTTTATTTAACTATTGACCACAAATAAAAAATAAATTTTTGTTGGCAACTTCCTTAAATAACCTCTTCAAATAGAACAGCTTGACTGGCCACTGGCCAGTCTTATGTGAACCTTTAAAATTACTTTTTACAAACAGGAAAAAGACAGCAAGGGATTTCAGTAAATGAAACCAAAACTGTCACAACATGATAACTCAGTACCAACGTTTTCAGAAAAATGTATTCTTTTTCCTAAAACTTTTACTCTTACACAGGATTTCCGTAATATTTATATATTTTAAAACATTTCCATCCTGAATTATAAGTGCACATCCATATTTCTACCCTGAGGTATTATTTAGGAAAGTCTCTTATTCGTATTTAAAATCCACAAACTATGACTTGCCACTGTTGAAACTGTATAACCTCAAGTACATAATATTACATTTATGAAATGTTAAATATTTTTATTTATAATAATTATACTTTTTTTACTATGGTGAATTTGATTTTTTCCTATAATATAGTACCTATATATGTGGCACGTTTAGACATTGTGATGATATGTTCAGTTTGACTACAGAATTGCAAAAGTGTATTTCAGTTCTAAAATTGAGTAGCCAAGTAGAACACTGAAGTGGTGTGAGTATAACAACACTCAGGAAGATGGATGGAAAAAGTGTTATGTTTTCCTACCCATTATGTAGATTTTAAGCATTACTCAACAGTGTAGTAATTCTATCTTTCTGGGTTTGGATTTATAAGTTCTTACATCAAAACCAAATTAGATGGATATTTGAAAATGTAATTCTTATATTTTAATGTAGTTGTGTCAACATAAATAGAAGCAAATTTAAAACTCTCCTTTTAAATATGTAGTTTTGGTGCAATAGCTCGTGACGCAAAAAGGATTTTTTTTATTTTATGATAAGATTCAATGATCCTTTAATTAATGAGCTTTCCTCATGTACCCAAGTGTTTATTTTTAGATAATTAATTGCTTGACAGAGATACTTGAGGAAAGGCGAGATTTACATTTTTAAATATTAGATATTGCCAATTTAATGTTAATGCAGAACAGGATTCATTAATTACAATAAAAACACGTGGGAAACTGAATTTGATTTACAAACATTAATTTACTCACAGCTTTGAAGAACATTGTCTTATACAAAAAGAGGCATACCTGTATACTACTTTAAGATAAATGTTAGATACTAATTCATTGAGAGACTACTCTTTGCATAGTATTATATTATATGTCATTGTGATGCAAAAGTAGAAAGACAGCTTTACTGCCCAGATGGTTACAGTTCAGTAAAGAACCAAAAATAAAATAACCATATTATATGTAGAATATGAAAACAAAACAAGGCAAAATTTTTTAAAAAATACTCTAAAGAATGTAGAAAATGCTGATGATTTACCCTTATGGAAACAGTCTGTGGCACACATTTGATTGCTGGCCTAATAACAGTTCCTGGCTCTCCTCTGCTTCAACCCTCTGCCGCTCTTTTTTTTTTTTTTTTTTTTTTGATAGATCCTCAATTGCATTAAAGTGTCTGACAGCTAGGAGAGCTCCCCGTATAACAAAATTAAAATTAAATCATGGTAATTTTCTCTGCTTGTTAGTGTTTGCTTTAAGAACAAGTACGTGGCTTAATTCTGAGCAGTGATGTTTGAGGGAAAGTGTACTGGTAGATTCTGAAGGATGTTCTTCATTTAAGAAAAATTCACAATGAAGGGATGCACCTTATTTTATTTTATCTTTTAACTTTTGTTTTAAGCTTACGGATACAAGTGCAAGTAACAAACTTAAAATAAAATTTAAAAAAATACAACTAGGTAAGCTTGTGTCATGGGGCTTTGTTGTACAAATTATATCATCACCCAAGTATAAAGCCTAGTACCCGTTAGTTCTTTTTCCTGGTCCTCTCCCTCCTCCCACTCTCCACCCTCGAAAAGGCCCCAGTGTTTGTTGTTCCCCTCTATGTGTCCATGTGTTCTCATCATTTTGCTCACACTTATAAACGAGAACATGTGTTATTTAGTTTTCTGTTCCTGTGTTTGTTTACTAAGGATAATGGGCTCCAGCTCTATACATATCCCTGCAAAGGACATTATCTCATTCTTTTTTATGGCTGCATAGTATTCCCTGGTATATATTTACCACATTTTCTTTATCCAGTCTATCACTGATGGACATTTGGGTCGATTGCATGTCTTTGCTATTGTGAATATTGCTGCAATGAACTTACGTCTGCATGTGTCTTTACAATAGAATTATTTATATTCCTTTGGGTATATACCCAGTGATAGAATTGCTGGGTTGAATGGTATTTATGTCTTTAGGTCTTTGAGGAATCACCAGACTGTCTTCCACAATGGTTGAACTAATTCACACTCCCAACAACAGTGTATAAGCATTCCTTTTTCTCCCCAACCTTATCAGCATCTGTTATTTTTTGACTTGACTGGTGTGAGATATTATTTCATTGTGATTTTGATTTGAATTCGACTAATGATCAGTGATGTTGAGTTTTTTTATATGATTTTCTCCTTCTCACTTTTGGGCATTTAATTTGTGAAACTAAGGTGCCTGGAAATTTATGTCAGGTGTTATTCATATGAGGTTACAAACCTGAGGATAAAAACAACATACTGAGGAGACCAGAGTAAAAAGATGAAGAAACTAGAGCTTTTCCAGAAATCAGTGACCCAATCCTGTAACTTTGTTGCTTCTAGACTTCTTGTTACATGAGATAATTTAATAGTAATAATGATAATAACAACAATAATTTCCCTTCCTGTTAAGCACTTATCAATTAGAGATTTTGTGTTTCAATATTAGAATCAAGTGTTCCAATGCTGGGGACACATATTCTCATCACTTTGAAATGAAGAAAGCCATTTTAACCTGTTGGATAAGGAAAAGTCTGTCTGATAATCCCAGAAGGCTAACTTAATGTAATTTTGGTGAACACAAATTTGACCTACTTACAACTTGAGAGTGCTGGTTAGTTCTTTGAGGTTTTGCTATAACTCCTACTTCATAAGTGAATTCTCTTTATAATTGACCCCTCCGTGTTTTAGTTAAACAATTACTCTGCCTTCTGTATTAGCACCTGAGAAACCTGCTTAGCTAGAGCTGCTATGATTTCCATTTTCACTGGCCACTTCACATAGCAGGTTGAAGCTATCAACTCTGCCGATAGGGCTTTCTTTTGGTGGGTCATTTCCATTAACAGGCTGCTGCCTTGTCATTCACTCTGCAAACTCATTGCTTTCCCTCTCCTCCACTTCCTGGCAGGTCCATACTCTCACAGTTTATTTTGACTAGTTTGTGACATTTCTATCCCCAAGTATCTGGTTCTCTTTCTCCTGACTTTTTAAGTTTTATTGGCCCTTAGGGATGAGATGGTTTATGGGAAGGTAAAGGTTATTGTACTTAAGAGTAATTGTCCTGCAGTCTGGCCTCCTTACAAAAGAGATTCGCCTCCGTAGAACTCCATGGAAACCATTTATAGTTAAGAGCTTAAGGCAGTCAATTTTGGCCAACAAAAAGGCTTATACAGAATCTCCATGATCGCATCAGAGGATCGACTGGTGTTCCCCATTCATAAGAGCTGAATGCTAAGTGTTTGCCATGTCTTACTGGTTTCAGATGCCAGTAACCCAGTAACCGATCACAACAAGGGAATCGCTGGTGCTCACTAATTATGCAGCTCAAGCTTAAGAATTAGGCTTTCTTTTGGCACTCTGATGTCCAGCTTGTTAGTTTCCTGTGTGCTCACTCAAAATGCAATGAACAACAGAAGACTCACATACTTAATACTGTTGCTTCCCTGTGAGTTTCTCCTAATCAGTATTACTCCTCTAGTCTTTTGTGTGTTCTTGGTCACTTGCCTTTGATTTCTTGATGTTTTCCAAACTGTTCACTCATTTGTAGAATTGGCTCCAGAAGAGACAGAGGTCAATTTGAAGGGAAATTATCTGATATCCTATTCAGAAACCGCTTAAATATCCTTCCTCATTAACAGTGGCATACTTTGTCCTTTGGTTGCACTGATGTTAAAAGCCATCTGCATCTGAGTGCAATAAGCCCATCCCTCTTGGTGCTTATTACGCTCACAAGACAAGAGAAAGCAACTTGAGCAGAAGGGATGGTGCAGGTTGACCTCGTATTGCTCCGGCTTCTGTATCCTTTGTGCTGGTATATGGCCGTCTCTCCCTACCCTGGCAGCTCAGGACTTCCCCTCTTCTTTTTCCCTAACTGAGCTTATTATATTCTTTTCTTTCCAAGTCTCCTGTACCAAAAGAGAGTTCTAGTTATCCTCTCAGAATCCTATGTTCTATTTATGACTAACTAGATTGGAAATTAGATTATAAATAGTCCAAGTGTCTGTAACCAAAAGTCTGATTGATATCTCTAAGCACAATGGCTCTTGGATTACAACAATGATTAATAAATAATCTGATCTTCCTGGTTTTCTCAGCATACTGGTGGTGTTGTCTGAGGGACTCTCTGCCAAGCCAAAGTCCAAAGGTGAAATTTGCTACTGCTGGCAACTTCAGTAGCAGAATAATCTTGCTGTAGCAGGTAATAAGGTAATGGCAGAAGAAGGACCCTAACATAGGCAATGTATGGCTTTCCAAGTTGCCCAGGAATGGCCATGACACCCATAGCAACTGATGCTCCCAGGATTGCTCATTATTTGAAACACTTCAATGTCTGAAAAATGTACAGCTTGTGTGGCAAACATGTAGTGAGCTAGGAGCAGAATGGTGTTAGATGAGTTTGGAGTATAAGCAGGGACCAAGAACATTCGGTACCTGTAGATCAAGATAAGATGTCCAAATTGTAGCTAAAGTAAAGTGAGAGCCTTTAGGAAAGTTTTGCTGTTTGGTTTCATTGGATTTGACTCATGTCCGACACAGGGTCCAATTTTATTTGTTTAAAATGGGTGAACTGGAGGATGTTTGTTTTTGAATGATGAACTAGATAAAGAGGAATTGATAGTACAAAGTAGAGGGGAGATCATTGTAATTGTAAAGGACAAAACCCTCAAACATGAGATGAATGAATTGCAAGTAAATGTAGAAGCATTTGCATCTGGGAAGAGGAAGCATACCTTCTCCATGGAGACAGGAAAAAGAAAGGAATAGGTGGGTAAAGACAGAGGTTTATTTTTGGAATTAGCTATAAGAAGTTGAGGGATTTCCCACCTGATTACTATAATTTTCCAATGGCATGTGCAAAAAAGATAACAGAATTAAAGGACATCACTGAGTTTGGGGATTATAATTTCACAAAAATGCCAGTCTGCCTGGTTATGTGATTTTCTTAATTCTCACCTGTGTGCAGAAACAGTGAAGGTGATATAAACACATATGCAGAGTTTATTTTTTACAGATAAGTAATGAGACAGATGAGTAAGCAAATCGAATAGAAAATAGAGATAATGGAACATAACATGGAAAGGACGATAAATAATTCCAAGATGGATCTCTTGATTAGTGAAAAGTTGGTGAAGTATATTGTCTGGAAGTTTCAGTGAAGTGAAAGAAACATTTCTTAAGAGTATTTTTGAGTAGGTAAGTTGAAATGATAGCAAATCATAGTCGAAAAGCTAGATACAAAAAGGTATGATTCTGGAAGTGGCAAATATAACAAGTGATTAAATTTATTTCTGAGAAATTAAGTGCTTTCACAAGGCAGAACTAACAGTTACTTAATGTAAAGTTTCCATCCTCTATGCTATCATTCTCAAATCTTCTAACGCAGGGTCCAGTCATATTATCTGTTGAGTTTCCTTTCTTCATTTCTGTTTTAAGATTTCCTTTGCCTAGTTTGGTGACTTATGCCTGTAATCCCAGCACTTTGGGAGACTGAGGCAAGAGGACTGCTTGAGCACAAAAGTAGGGGACCAACTTGGCCAATGTGTGAGACACTGTCCCTACAAAACTTAAAAATATCAGCTGGGCAGAGTAGCATGTGCCTGTAGTTCTAGCTACTTGGGAGTTTGAGGTGAGAGGATCCCTTGACCCCAGGAGTTTGAGTTTACAGTGAGCTGTGATCACGCCACTGCACTCCAGCCTGGGTGACAGCTCAAGACACTGCCCCCCACCTTCAAAAAAAAGATTTTCTGAAAAGCAGTCCTCACTCCTTCCCAAGAAAGTCTGAACTTCTTTGAAGAAAGAATGTAGTAGTCTGCTTTATTGGAAATGCGCCTTGACAATAGCCAGCCATGATTCGTTCTTCACATCTGGCTTGAATGAAAGACATTTATTACATGAAAATATGAATTATGTAGACTATTTTTAATCGCATATGACATGTAAGTTAGTGCTCCAGGTTACATTTCTAAAATAGAATCCCCCCAATTTTTTAAAGCAAAAGTGTATACGTATAATGCCATTTTTGCATGACTCAACTTACACACTTGAAGATATTTTGCTTACTAAAGTAAGAAATAAGTAAAATATCTTCAAGTATATAAGCTTAAAACAAAAAATTGTTGTTCTACACCACAACAATAAAAGCATGGAATACATTAAAATTTTAAGGTATATATTGAGAAAAAAATTCATTTACAAATTTCTGATACTATATGAAATACCACACATACACATACAACACACATAAACTGAAGTGTAAGTAGAAAAATAGCTATGAAAGTGGTCCATTAACATATTCGCTATAAACTCATAAACCTGTAAGCTTTTCAAAAACACCATTGAGTCATTTCTTTATACAACTCTAGTTGTTTATTCCAACTGACCAGTTGATGTGTATGATACGTATACCTGATTGCAAATGCATTAATAAACAATTTAACCCAGTTAATGGCTACATTTTTATGCAGTTATTTTTAATTTATATGTAAATATCTAGGCCTCTTTGGCCCCAACAATGAATAAAATACGTGAGGAGTAGTTATTTGCCATGGATAGATATAGAGACAAAACTTTGCTGTTCTACAAACCTGTTTTGAAAAGTCAGTATCATGACTCCAGAGGTTAAATAGTATATTTCAATTATAATTATTTTTAAATGGTGTGACATTCATGTAATAATTCTATAGTAATAGTCCATCTGAAAAACCCAAGACGTGTGTCACAATTTATGTGTTCATCCAACTTTAGTTATATTCAAAGGCTTCATATACATAAAAGAGCTATTCTTATAATACTGGAGGAATATTAGTTTCCAATTTCTACTCTCCTGTACTACGACGAACTTCATGCCTTAAAACAACAAATACTTATTATCTTGCAGTTGTGGAGTTCAGAAGTCTGAGATGAGTCTTATATAGCTAAAATCAAGAAGTACACAGAGCTGCACTACTTCCCAAGGCTCCAGGAGAGAATTAGTTTCCTTGTGTTTTCCAGCCTTCAGAAGCTGTCTGTATTCGTTGCATCATGGTCCCTTCCTTCATCTTCAATGTGCATCACTCTAACCTCTGGTTCCATAAGGACATCTTCTTTTTCTAGTATGCTCCTCTTGCCTCCCTTGTATAAGAACCCTTGTGGTTATATTGGACCTGGATAATCCAGGATAACTCCACAATCTCAAAATTCTTAATTTAATCACATCTTCAGAATCCTTTTTTAGTATGTAAAGCAGCATATTTACAGGCTCTGAAGACTAAGGTGTGGCTATATTGGAGCCATTATTCAGTGTATCCCACACCCATATGAGAGAACATGGTGATATACCTCAGAATTTTTCTTATAGAATGGTTTATGATTAATGACTGTCATTAGCTGTCTGGATTGTAATTAGTGGAAATTGTTAATTCTTCTCATGGTGTTGTAAACCTTATTCAACCTGACTGTAATCCATCTGTATTGCTAAAAAAATTTCAACTCAGCTAACTCATTTTGAATGTAAAATATTACTATGATTTTGCACATCAATGTACTCAGCATTTATTCAGTTGGATGACAACATTGTATGTTAGGCATTTGGTAAGGAATGTAGATACAAAGATGAATAAAAAGTGATGTCTGTCAAAGATGAATAAGAAGAAACTGTGAGGCAGATAATGTAGATTGTTGCAATGTAAAGAAAATCAAAATAGTGTGAAGTAACAGAAAAAGAAAGTACCTTGATATGAAATGCTGGCAAATACTTCACAGATAAATTAGTAATTCATTTTGATTTTTTTAAATGGTAAGGATTTTCATTAGTGGTGATACAGAGGGGAGAGATAAAAGGCATTCTGAGAAATGAGAACAATTTGTGAAAAGATGTAGGGCAGAAAACATGTGGTTGAAACAATATTTGCAGCTAGACAAAAGTAAAGCCTGGATAATGTAAATGACCAGACCTTATGGATTAAAAGACAGGTTAGGATCTGATTTTGAAAAATTTTAATGCCATGTCAAAGAGTTGGAGCTCAGCTCAACCATAAAGTGAAGCCACTAAAGAATTATAAAATGGGATGTGGGTTCTTAGAGAAGTGATTTGTGTGTCTACTATATTGCAGACACTTCCAGGTGCTGGAATAAAACATAGAGCCTATGCTCTAAGGGCCAGTTAGCAGTCCATTCAGGTGTTCTAGTCTTTTAACTTGATCACTACTTGGTTTTGATCACTTAATACTCCCAATATAAAATATTACATATATAATAAATATATATGGACCTATGTATACACAATACATATTTTTTCTACCGAATAAGATGAGGATGCTTTTCATTTTTATGTGTATCTGAAGTGGAGGAATGTAAATTTCTCAGTGGAATTTTCCTTTTCCTTTGTCCAGGAGGGGGCAGCACAGCCCTTGTGTAAGAAGGTACACTAGCTTTTCCCACAATGTCTGCCTAAGCCAATGTTTAAAAAATGAGAACCTGGGGGGGCGGAGCAAGATGGCCGAATAGGAACAGCTGCAGTCTCCAACTCCCAGCGCGAAGGACACAGAAGACCGGTGATTTCTGCATTTTGAAC
>NW_012114633.1:5638434-5671985 GCF_000951035.1 Colobus angolensis palliatus
CACAAGTATACATATGTAACAAACCTGCACGTTATGCACATGTACCCTAGAACTTAAAGTATAATAAAAAAAAAAAAAAATGAGAACCTGGATTTTATCGTATTTCTTGTCAGCTTAGAAAAAAATTCTTAGTAAAAGTTGCCCACTTAGAAATACATGAATTCCTTCATGTCAGGGACTGTCTAATCTTACAGTAATTCATGTTCATTTCCCTCTCTGGATGCCTGATGGAAAATTAAATTCCCCTCCCTTCCAGACTCCGTGACAACTTTCTTGTGGCTCAGTCCTCCACATGGACTTCCTGAGACATTTGGAAATTGATATATATTTTTTATTGTTGTCTCCAATTCACTTTCACTTATATTAAAACAGCATACAAAGCCATTTGGATATAAACGAATCATAAGATTTAGAAGACTTTTCTCCTATCTTGCCTTGATGGATGCAAAATCATGGGCCAGGGCATGACTTTTTCTATCAGTTTTCATCATGCTCTCATTCTTCACAAATTTATAAAATAAGATTGAAGAGATTCTAGATGGTGATACTAAAAGTCTTCATTTACCTTCATGTAAATCAACAACTAAACCACTTATAAACATATATGTCTTTAAGCTTTGCTTCCAGAATTCTTCCTGGCTTCCCTTTGCACACTGTACATCAGTTATTCAGGCCATTCAAACTCCTGTCCAATGTGTCCTTGAAATGCTATGTGACAGATAACATCCCTCTACCTTTTCCTGTCTCACACGGAGCTCATTAATAGTAGTCCGTAGTATCTATTAATGACGTCTTCATGTACACAAGTACCCTTTGTTTAACTCCCGCTTAGAACATGCGGTATTTGGTCTTCTGTTCTTGTGTTAATTCACTTAGGATAATGGCCTTCAGCTGCATCCATGTCTCTGCAAAGGACATGATTTCATTTTTTATGGCTGCATAGTATTCCATATTGTATAGGACATGATTTCATTCGTTTTTATGGTTACGTAGAATTCCATGATGTGTATGAACCACACTTCCTTTATCCAATCCATTGTTGATGGGCACCTAGGCTGATTCTATGTCTTTGCTATTTTGAATGGTGCTGCAATGAATATATAAGTGCATGTATCTTTTTGGTAGAACAATTTATTTTCTTTTGGATGTATATCCAGTAATGTTATTGCTGGGTCAAATGATAGTTCTAAGTTCTTTGAGAAATCTCCAAACTTCTCTCCACAGTGGCCAAACTAATTTACATTCCTATCAACAGTGTATAAGCATTCCCTTTTCTCCACAGACTCACCAGCTTCTGTTGCTTTTAGATTTTTTAATAATTGGCATTCTGACTCGTGTGAGATGATATGTCACTGTAATTTTGATTTCATTTCTCTAATGATTAGTGATATGGAGCATTTTTTCTATGGCTGCTTGTATGTCTACTTTTGAGAAGTGTTAGTTCATGTCTTTTGCCCATTTTTCAATGGGGCTATTTGTTTTTTGCTTGTTCAATTATTTAAGTTTCTTATATGGAGACTTTAATGTTTTAATGTCTTTGGTGGTCACATTTTGTTTCCTCTTATAGCCATATTTCTCTAAAGGAAGTTTATCACACAAGGAAAAATTACTAAATATCTTAGAAACATTTTGAAGTGCTTATTAATTAATGATAAGGATAATTTAGAATAATTACATTTACAAATAATGTTTATAATACTTATTAATATCCTAAATGTAAAAAATCCACATTTCTACAAACACTTATATATCTAACATACAAGTATGGAGTGTGCTTTCTATTTAGAGTTGGGAAGATATTTTGCTGGGGATTCACTAGACTGTGCTAAAGTCAGCCAAAACGTTATTATAGTTGTCAATGAAAGCATTTCTTGTGAAATGCAGAATAGACTTAATATTTATTCATTAATTAGCTAAAACTACTGACCTATTTTGTTATTATGCAAATTATTCCAGGTAAAAATCTATCATAATTCTGCAGACAAGTGTATCTAAATTATGTATAATACTTTAATTCTTCCATGCAATGTACAAGCAGTGGATTAAGAAAAAGAACAAAATAAGCTTTTTCATATGTTTTATGCTGTGTTCAGTGACTATATTAAAATTGTGTCTCATTTTTCCCACACTTGCTTGAGCTGTTAACAAAAGCGTAAAAATTACAATTGCCAAATCTGTCCAGTCTATAAATCAAATTAATTACTTTCCCAATCATTTCAGACCTTTGTTTCGAGTTTAATAAGTTAGAATAGTTTATCTGGCCAAAGAACTTCCAACAAAGTTTGCTTTATTTTGTTAATATGACAGATTATGTTGATGAATTTTTGAATGCTAAAATCAGCCTTGCATTCCTAGAATTAATCTTACTCAATCATGCTATATTTATACTGGATTTGAATTGCAGTATTTTGTTTAGGAGTTTTATGTCTATTTCCAAGAGTGAACCTGGACTCTTTTTTATTTTATTTTATTTTCTTCTACATGTGTGTGTGTGTGTATGTGCACGTGAGCATGTGTGTTTATGCTGCCTTTGGTGTTGGTATTGGGTAATGCTAGCCTTGTATAATAAATTGGGCGTTTTTCTTCCTTCTCTGTTTTTTAAAAAAGATTGTGTAGGCCGGGTGCAGTGGCTCACGCCTATAATCCTTTGGGAGGCCGAGGCGGGCGGATCATCTGAGGTTGGGAGTTCAAGACCAGCCTGACTGACATGGAGAAACCCCGTCTCTACTAAAAATACAAAATTAGCTGGGCGTGGTGGCACATACCTGTAATCCCAGTTACTCGGGAGGCTGAGGCAGGAGAATCTCTTGAACGCGGGAGGCAGAGGTTGCGGTGAGGTTGCGGTGAGCCAAGATTGCACATTGTACTCCAGCCTGGGCAACAAGAGTGAAACTCTGTAAAAAGACTTTGTAAAACTAGGGTTAATTATTTAAATGTTGGGTAGATTTGTCCAGTGAAATCATCCAGACTTAAAGTTTTCTCTATTGGATAAACTTTTCAATTGCCAAATCAATATCTTTAATAGTTACTAGACTATTTTATTTCATTTTGGGTGAGTTTTGGGAGTCTACATTTTTTGAGGAATTGGTTCATGTCTTTAAGCTGTCAAATTCATTTGTATAGGATTATTCATAGTATTCCCTTACTATCCTTTTAATATCTACAGGGTCTGTAGTAGTAATCTCTCTTTTCATCCTAGATATTGGCAATGGGTGTCATTCTCTTGCTTCTTTGTCTGTCTTGCTAGAATGCTATTGTTTTCAAATAACCAGCATTTTATTTCACTTATTTTTTCTATTCTTCTGTTTTCATTGATTGTTGCTGTTATTGGTATTATTTATTTTCTTCTGTTGCTTTGATTTGGTTTCCTTTGATCTTCTTTATTTTATTTTATGTATTTATGTATTTATTTATTTTTTGGAAGTCAAAGCACAAAAGCTATGAAACCATATTGGAATCTGAGACAAAAGAAAAAGAAATCAGTAATATTGATCTTGGCTTTAATTAAAATGTAGATGTTGCTTGCATCATAGAGTTTCGAGTTTTTCTCAGTCATTTCAGATCTTTGACTGTTTCAGTTTTAGTAAGTTAGAATAGTTTATCTGGCCAAAGAATTTCCAAAGAAGTTCACTTTATTTTGTTAATATGACAGATTATGTTGATGAATTTTTGAATGGTAAAATCAGCCTTGCATTCCTAGAATTAATTTTAATCATGCTATATTTATAGTTAATTTTTATTTTTAAATGTTACATTAAAGTATTATTTATGTTGATTCTTCAGTTTTTAGTGACTTTTAAACTTTGTCCTGAGTTATATGCTTCACTAACGTAGTTCTGGTACTGTTCCTGCTTAAATCTGACCCTGCTATTAAGAAATATGTAGGATTCTGTGTCTGTAACACTTTTAAAGCCTCCCTAATGATGGCAAGTTAGGGAACTATGTTGTAATTATTCCATGAGACCATGGTCTTAAATTGAGTTGCCCAGTAAGCACCTTCTAAGGAGTGGCTTTTTGGGGAACTGATTTATTTAAAAATTATTCCCATAAGGATATACAATATTCATTTGTCAATAAATAAATACATAGTTTAAAAATTTATTCCCAAGGGCTTTTGGTAAAAGCGGGTAGGAAAAGGAAGGGGGAGAACAAGAAACCAAGAAAGACTTCAATTTCAGATAAAATTTCAGGGAGGGTGGTTCCAATCTGATCTTGCAGGGGAGTTTAGGAGTATAAATTAGTGCTCAAACTTGTCCCTATTTGAAGCAAGAAGCTGACTTTCCAAGTTGGATGTTGTGAATTGAACATAAAACTCCTAGCCACAGCCACTCTCTCTCCCTTTGAGGGCAAAATAGCTCTATCAGCTTGTGGCTAGTCTTCAGAAAAAGAATCAAGATGCTGGCATGGCCATAGGAGACAAAAGGGCCACACAGTAGCAGAAGTGGCATAAAGAAGTGGTAAAAATCAACAGATTTGACTGTGTTGGCTACATCTATTGTATAAGTATATCCATTACAGGCACAGAAGGACTTCCATGTATTTAGATACTTACTGAAATACAGACTGAAATAACTATTTGAATATTTTTACTGGCTCTATTTACACATACACACATACTCTTTCTCTCTCTATGTAGATATGTAGATACGTACACACATCTATGTATGCACATTCTCTCTCATTATCACCAAGGATTGGCCTTTAGGTGCTAAAAATTTGATATCTTTGAGGGAATAGATAAGCTATCAGTAATGTAGATAAAGAAGATACTAGAAAGGTAGCTAGATGAGATATTAGGAAGAGTGTCTGTATTTGCCTTGACACATTTTTAAATGTATAAGTCCATATTCTCTTTGTGTTATTCTTGAACTTTTTAACTTCTGTAATACTTAAAATAATTTTGATTTATTTTTAATTCAAATACTTGTAGGAAGATGTCTATATTTTATCACTACAATTTTTTTTTTTTTGAGATGGGGTCTCACTCTGTTGCCCAGGCTAGAGTGCAGAGGTGCGATCTCAGCACCCTGCATCACTACAAATTTTCAATAGATACTTTATGGTATATTTAAGTGAATCCAATTATTTTATGTATGTATACATATGCAGTATAATAGGAAGTTACATATTAATTTGAGTTTACATAAATATTCATTATATAAGATACTATATAAGATACCTAAAATCTATACTCACAAAGTCTATTAACTTACATATAAATTTAATCATTGTTATAGCTATATATATTTATAACTGTGACCTGACATTCACCAACATCTACATAAAATATGTAATAAAAGCTCCTCTTGAATAGTTAAACATGTTACTTTGTTTGCATTCTTCTTTGAAATAATATTTCCATGCTTCATGTCAATATAGATTTATACTAATTTATTTTTAAAATTATTCCTGCAGATTATTTTTTGGAAGAAACATAGTATATAAAGCAATTGAGTATCTTCAACTTGAGTATCTTAAAATGTATTCTCTTTAATTTATTCATGTCCTTTAACCCTCAGGGGTATGCTCACTAGTTTGAAGATCTAAGGTTATAATATTCTTTAAAATCTAATTCCATAATTAAATTTAAATTCATTATATAAATGTATCATAAATATTTGTAGTGTATTTGCATTATAAATATAAATTTATTACAAGGACTTAAATATGAAGCTTGTATATTAAAATGCTCTTGGTTGTGTTATAAAATCGTGTCTACCTTGTCTCTTTACATTCTTAGAAAACTCTATCTTCATAGTTAGCTGAAATATTTAACTATTTGAATCCTTTATTTAAAAATAAAATATTAAAAATATGTGACAACATAAAATAAAATACAACTTCCTCATAATTAATGAATTTAAACAAGAAAATAATATGCATATCTACTCTTTCTTTTTTGCAAATCAACCTTCCACTATCCTAGAGATATAGAATATTATATCATTTAAAAGGAAAAGGGGAATAATGGGTATATCTGTATACTTATACCTATAACACAGGTGATACTAGTTTAATTAAAAAAAACCCTGCTAAAATACATTGTTGTTATTTTCTTTGTAAACTAGAAGTCTTCTTAAAATGTTGTTGGCCCGGCATGGTGGCTCATGCCTGTAATCCCAGCACTTTGAGAGGCTGAGGCAGGTGGATCACAAGATCAGGAGACCAAGACCATCCTGGCCAACATGGTGAAACCCCGTCTCTACTAAAATACAAAAATTAGCTGCGTGTGGTGGCGTGTGCCTGTAGTCTCAGCTACTTGGGAGGCTGAGGCAGGAGAATTGCTTGAACCCGGGAGGCGGAGATTACAGTGAGCCAAGATCTTGCTACTGCATTCCAGCCTGGCGACAGAGTGAGACTCTATCTCAAAAACAACAACAACAAAAAAAACAAAAACAAAGTTGTCCTCATCTCTTAAGTCAGATGAATAATTTATAATTGTTGCATGTTCTAATAGTTTTCCCCCAAAATACAAATATTTCCAACAGTAACTATAATTAAGATTTTTAGCACATAAAACATCAATTTTTTCAAATAATCGTGTTGGTTGTGGTCCTAAATTAAATTTATATTGAAGAATATGTGTAAGACTCAACTCTGTTAGGAAAAATCCTAAATACTTTCCAAATGCTTAATATTGCACTTAACCTTTAATATAGTAATTAATATGCCAAGATATAGGGCAGATATGACAGTTGCTCTTTCTTTAATAGATTGGTGCTTTGTTAGCTAGATGCATGAATAATTTAACAAATTTAATCTATGATATTTATTTTTAAAAATAATTAGACATTTGGGGATTGTCCCATTTAATCAAAATATAACTTATTTTAATTATTTCTAGGCAAGTAGTGCAGTGTTTAGGTTTCACAAAGTTTAACAATCAAAGCATAATATGCTATTTTATCTTTTTTTTACATTTCAGAAACAAAACAAAAAGTTTCTCAGATCAAATGAGTCACATTAGCAAATGTACCAAGGAGAAGAATGCAATGAAGTAAAATAACACAAACAATTAACTTTGAAGTGTTGAGGCGTTATTAGAATGCTATTAACTTTCCTGGATATAATTTAGGTGTCAAAGAAAAATATATCTTAAACTGATAGACACTAAAATAGTTTACTTAATTTTGCCTCAAGAGAAATCACAAATGGCTTTTCCATTGAAAAAACAAAACAAATGTCATCATATTTGTTTCTTCAAGAATGTATAAAATTATACAAAATCAATTTTTTGGATTTTATTTAGAAACAGATACCTTAGTGGTCTAAATAATGTAAAAAGAGGAATACTATTTGAAGGCAGCAAATTTTTGTTTCATTAGAGGGTAACTTTATGAAAAAGTCACTGCCATATTTCTCATAATGAGAAGACATTTTTATGTAGATTATTAAATCACACAGCCTATGAACTCTTTTGTATGTGAAATACTACAATGAATTATGAAGGGAAAATAACAGATTTTATGCAGAGTGGATAGCAGAGGAAAAATTCAGAAAAAAATATTGAGGGAGAAAGATGCTATTGTCATAGTCATTCTGTTGGAATCAGTAGAATTAAAGGGTATGTACCGTCAAAACAAGTGAATGGAATTATGGGGAGAAACAAGAATATTGCGTTGGCAATACTTGGTGAAATTCAGTGTGTACCTCTTCTATGGAAAACTTTTCCCAGATACATACTAGGGAAATTCACCCACAGAAACTTAAAGTAGGTATATGTATAAGGATATTTATAGTAGCATTATTCATGTGAATGAGAAGTTGAGTATAATTGGAGATTCATACATACAAGGGAACAAAGTAAAATATTGAACAGGTATATGTGGCATGTTATGCAGCAGTTAGAAACTATAAATTTATATGTAGAAGAGAGGAAATTTTAAAATAACAATACATATGTACAACATAAGTGCTTTAGCAACATATTTATTCAAATTAAACACACATATACACCACTACTCCCACCAGCAGCAGCGACCACACTATGTGTGTTTTCACAGATTCATAGCTATTCAAAGACAAATAACAGATGCATTACAGTGGATGCACACTGGAGAAGGGGAATGGGAGTGGGTTTTATGATGGTGTAAGGAAAAAAGCTATGGCTCTATAAACATGCTATAAATATGGATGAATCTGAGGTAGGCGGCAGGCAGGCCACAACTCTGGACCAGATTGAAGACTGGCCAAAGGCTAGAAGAGGCACCAAAGGCACCTCTCCATAAAACATACCCAATAGCGCCATGACAGCTTACCATTGCCTTGGCACAAGCAAGAAGTTACCAATCCTTGCCAAGATAATACCCAGAAATTACTGCCCATTTTCTAGCTCATTCTGAACAATCTGCCCCTTACTTAGCATAGCATTAAAAGTGGGTATAAATGTGACTACAGAACTGCTCCTGAGTTGCTACTCTCCACATACTGCCTATGGGGTAGCCCTGCTTCGGAGGAGCAGTCACAGAGCTGCAGGACTGCCGCCACCTCAATTAGGCTGTTTTCTTCCACCACCAGCTCGCTCTTGAATTAATTCCTGGGTGAAGCCAAGAACCTTCCCTGCATCAAGTCTATGTGTATATAAGTGTATATACTGTATATACATACGCATATATAAGTGGCTCTTCTGCCTGAGAATCTCACAGAAGAGTGGCCTCTGTGTTGTGTATGTACCCTGGTATTAAGGTGACTAAGCCACTTCTATCCCTTGTGAACTCCCATATATATTGCAGAGGATTGCAGAACCCTGACCATAACCCCTAATTGGACTCCATAAGCAATATTTGGTACTTAAGCAACCGAAGTAATAATTATTCCATTCCTTCAAGAGACACTCATCTTTAATTTTTCCTCACTCAATTATACTTAGCACGTCAAATTGAGGCTAATAAAATAATTTAACCTTGCTCATGGAGAGTGTAAATGCACAATTACTCTGTATGTAAACATCTGCAGTACTGTTTTAATGTGCTGACAGCTTCTAATGAAGGTAACATGTATCCCATTAAAGTTTTAAAAATTACTCTAAATTGGTCGGGCGTAGTGGCTCGCCCCTGTAATCCCAGCACTTTGGGAGGCCAAGGTGGGTGGATCACAAGGTCAGGAGATGGAGACCAGCCTGGCTAACATGGTGAAACCTCGTCTCTACTAAAAACACAAAAACTAGCCGGGCGAGGTGGCGGGCGCCTAGTCCCAGCTACTCGGGAGGCTGAGGCAGGAGAATGGCGTGAACCCAGGAGACGGAGCTTGCAGTGAGCCGAGATCGCACCACTGCACTCCAGCCTGGGCGACAGAGCAAGACTCTGTCTCAAAAAGAAAAAAAAAAAAAATCACTCTAAATTTAGGCTTAATTTATTAATTTTTAAAAACATTGATAAGAGATAAGAGGCTTAAGGACTTCTTAAAACCAAAGAGACACAAATACTCTCATTTCACAGAAGAGGCTTCTGAGGTCAGTGAAACTGCAATGTTTTGACAATTACTAGATAGTAAATTAAGGGCAATCCGGGATTAAAGCCAAATTATTCTACTGCTTCCTTCAGGGATATTTCTACTGTAGTATGTTTTATTTTCAGACGTATAGCATATATTTTGCATGTTGTTATTGTTCAAATTATCTTTATACCAGTTGTTACAATTCAGATCTGGAGAGACCTGTAAGGTCATGTAAATGAGTGAACAGAAGCAATGAAAATGCGTACGTGTGTATTGTGTGAACAGACATGCAAATTGTAAAGCAATTTCTCTGCCTAAGGAGAAATCCTCTACTCAGCTCCAGCTGACTTCTGCCATTGGTAGTGTATTCCCAAAGTGACCAGATGTGTTGTTGTTGTTGCTGTTATTCAAATGTTTTTTTATTTTTTTGTTTTTTTTTTTTGAGATAGATTATCAATGTGTCACCTGGGCTGGAGTGCAGTGGCACCATCTCGGCTCACTGCAACCTCCGCTTCCTGGGTTCAAGTGATTCTCCTGCCTCAGTCTCCTGGGCAGCTGGGACTACAGGTGTGTGCCACCATGCCTGGCTCATTTTTTGTATTTTTAGTAGAGATGGGGTTTCACCATATCAGCCAAGATAGTCTCGATCTCCTGACTTCGTGATCCACCCGCATCAGCCTCCCAAAGTGTTGGGATTACAGGCGTGAGCCACCGCGCCTGGCCTCAAATGTGTATTTTTTAAAGTTATCTTTGAAATAACAATTGAGCAAGAGGAAGGCCAGACAAAACCCATATGGGACATGGATTTGGTCTGCAGGCTGCTGATTTTTTTTTAATATACTTGAAGTTCTGAGATACATATGCAGAACATGCAGATTTGTTACATAGGTATATACGTGCCACGGTGGTTTGCCGCACCCATCAACCCGTCATCTATATTAGGTATTTCTTCTGCAGGCTGCCGATTTTTAATTACAACTTATGCAGTCTGTTGTGCAATCATATGGAATAATATCAACATCAATTATTGAATTTGACAACATAAATATACTCACCATCACAGTCTTCAGTGCAAGAATCTATTGAAAGAAAATAAAATAAATGCACTAATAAAAGCTTCAAGATAAATAGATGATTATAAAAATCAACTTATCATTAAAGCAAAAAAAGTTGAAACAGGTGATCAATGCAACTATATTAACTTTGATAATCCATCTATTAATCACATATGTGAAATGTAGACAAATTTCCTTAGCTCTTGATACAATTAAGTACCTTGTCAATTTCTTCATTAATAATTCAGTGTTGATCGACTGATAATTTCTTTCAGAATTAGTTATTGATTATCATGATGCAGTGATGCCACTGACAAATAATTATTTTTTAGATGTGGTTGCCCTACTGTATAAAGGTTAATAGTCAATGGCAAAATAAACATAAAGTCATTTCTTATTCCTTATCTAGTAGATTCATCTGCCAATGAAATCTGGTTTTCTTAGGCTTTTAGCTATACTTAGAAAATAGTTTTACAATTATTATGTTAGCTTTATATATCAACATAAGTTTTGTACTAAAACAATGTTTTTAAACTACCTCCCCCCGCCACAAAGAAAACTCTAAATGGTAATATGTATTATATAAAAATGGAATCTGTGTTTAAATAATTTTGGGACATGTTGCATTCTAGAGGTTCATTTTGCTAACTAGCATGCCAAAGATTCTAAAGTTTTCTAGCAATGAATCTTTATCCTTATTTTATTTAACATACTGTTTCTCCAGTTTATTTAAGCGGATCATTTTTCCCCTTGATTTTGAGGAAAACAATTTAGCGAATGCTAACTCAGAAGGAACAAAGTTGCCCAAAGCCATACAAACTCATTTAAATTAAGTTCAAAAATGCCTGGCAGATTTTCTGATTCCTACAATATGGCGGCAGAGACGTTAGGCTAAATTATGTCAATATTTTTCCTCAGATGAATATTAAAATCTTTAAAAATTATTCAAATTTTATTATAGGTCAAAGGGTGCATGTGCAGGTTTGTTGCATGAGTGAATTGCACGACACTGAGGCTTGGGGTCTCGATGATCCTGTCACCTAGGCTGTAAGCATAGCAGCCGACAGGTGGTTCTTCAGCCCACACCCCTCTCCCTCCTCCTTTGTTTAGAGGTCTGCAGTGTCTATTGTTCACATCTTGATGTTCATGTGTATTCAATGTTTAGCTCCCATGTGCAAGTGAGAACATGTGGTGTTTGGTTTTCTGTTTTTGCATTAGGTTGCTTAGGGTAATGGTCTCCAGCTGCATCCTTGTTGCTGTGAAGGACACAATTTCATTTATTTTATGGCTGCAAAGTATTCTAAAGTGCATACATACCACATTTTCTTCATCCAATCCACTGGCAATGAGCATGCGGGTGCATGTGTCCTTTTAATCGAGTGAGTTATTTTCCTCTGGGTGTATTCCCAGTAGTGGGTTTGCTGGGTTGAATGGTAGTTCTATTTTAGTTCTTTGAGAAATCTCCAAACTGCCTTCCACAGTGGCTGAAGTAGTTTGCATTCCCACCGACAATGTATAAGTATTCCCTTTTCTCTGCAGCCTCACCAGCATCTGTTATTTACCTTTTTAACAATCAACATTCTGACTTTTGTGAAATGGTATCTCATTGTGGTTTTGATTTGTATTAAAAGAAAATATCTTAATCATGCTAAATTTTCTTTGTTAGAAGAGTGCAAATTTGTAATATTCACCAACTCACCAATTTTAATTCATCAAAAATTTCACAAGTGCTAGGGATGAAAGTTTTATAAAATTAGCATTATCAAGGGAAATAAATTGTGAATCAGTGAAACATCAAAGTTTGCGTGTAAATTTTCAAACATAATTAGATTGGTTTAGTAGTTCAGAAAATGGTAAAATTAAAAAGTGAAAGCATCTGTTCACGTCATCCTCCACCTTCTGAAGGAGATTATGCAAATTGCCCGAGAAAGCACAGATTTAAATAGACCCCAAAACTCTCTACAGATAATGCCTTGTTTGAGGTCACAGCTGTCTTCCCAAATCTAGGAAGAATGTGAAACAGTTGCAGGACACCATTTTATCAAGCTGATTATGCCTCTTACCCAGAAGTGAGAACATGAGAACTTTTCTGGCCATACTCCAGTCCATGCTGCCTTGACTTTTACCTCAGTTTTGTGTGTTATTTGATTCTACCTGTCTATCTGTCTATCTATGGCTCAGCAAAAGTGGTTTTTGACTTGATGTTAGAAGTTACTTGAGTGCTTATGTGGCTTTGCTCCCAGATCCCAGCTCCTAGCTATAAATAAATAAATAAATAAATAAATAAATAAATAAATAAATAAATAAATAAATAAATAAATAAATATTAAAATAAAGGCAAGTCAAACTGTCTTTATTTTTTTTTCTCAGACCTAAAGGGCAGTCAGGTTTCTCATTTCTGGAAGACTGCAATGATTATTTCAAGGCTGTGAATCAAGGCAGACTGAGGATTGCCATACACATATCTACTAATTTATATCTTTTTTCCATATTGTTTTTAAAACTTTCTATAGAAGTATTCATGTAGACATAGATATAAAACTGACAAATTTTAAGTGTGTAGGCCCATATATTTTCACAAACCAAACATCCTCAGGCAATGAGCACACAATGTGAGACTGTAATCAGCTTCAGAAAGAGTTCCCTTCGTCTCCATTGGAATCACTGTCTTTGATTGGGCTGCTATAACCAAATAGCATATTTCACACCTCACCCCTCTCCTATTGTCCCACCTTTTGCAGTTTCCACTGTCTGTTATTCCACTCTGTAAGTATGTATGTACCCATTGTTTAGCTCCCATTTTTAAGTGAGAATATGAGATTTTTCCTCTCTTTCTGAGTGATTTTACTAAGGATAATGGCCTCCCATTCCAACCATGCTGCTGCAAAAGACACATTATTTTTTCTTTTTTTATGGTTAGGCACACTAAAAGTCCAGTACACAATATATCTATGTAACACAACTTCACTTGTACTCCTAAATCCATAAAAATAAAAAACATTTTAGAAAGTATATATTTGTTTGCATGGAAGACCACTGAAGATTTAAGAAACATTAATACCAGATGGCTAGAGAGCCATCCAGGCATGAAAAAAATCTAATGATCAAGTCCTGTTTCATATAGATTTAAAATTTTGCTTACACTGAGATTAAAAGTATTTGCATATATAATCAAAATTATGCATTCATGATGCAATCATGTATGTATATGTGCATGTGTAATAGGAATTTTTTTGTTGTTTTTAACATATTTATTGAGCTATTTTTAAAATATCTAATTCTTTTGAAAAGTGTCTGTTCCTGTCCTTTGCCCAATTTTTATGGGGCTGTTAGTTTTTTTCTTATAAATTTGTTTAAGTTTCTTATAGATTCTGAATATTAGACCTGTGTCAGATACATAGTTTGTAAAAATTTTCTCCCATTCTGTAGGTTGTCTGTTTACTCTGCTGATAGTTTCTTTTGCTGTGCCGAAGCATTTTAGTTTAATTAAATTCCACTTGTCCATTTTTGTTTTTATTGCAAATGCTTTTGGTGTCTTTGTCATGAGATCTTTGTCCATGCCTATGTCCTGAATGGTATCGCTTTGGTTGTCTTCCAGAATTTTTATAGTTTTGGGTTTTATGTGTAAGTCTTTAATCCATCTTGAGTTAATTTTTGTATATGTTGTAAGGAAGGGGTCCATTTTCAATCTTATATGGCTAGCCTGTTCTCCCAATGCCATTTACTGAATAGAGAATTCTTTCCCCATTGCTTGTTTTTGTCAGGTTTGGTGAAGATCAGATAATTGTAGGTGTGAAGCCTTATTTCTGGGTTCTCTATTCTGTTCCATTGGTCTGTTATGTACCAGTACCATTATGTGTCTGTTATTGTATGAGTACCATGCTGTTTTGATTACTGTAGCCCCGTAGTATAGTTTGAAGTCAGATAGAGCAATGCCTCCAGCTCTGTCCTTTTTGTAATTGCCTTGGCTATTTAGACTCTTTTTGCTTTCATATGAATTTTAAAATAGGTTTTTTCTAGTTCTGTGAAAAATGTCAATAACAGTTCAATGGGAATAGCATTGAATCTATAAATTGCTTTGGGCAGTATGCCTGTTTTAACTATGTTGATTTTTCTTGTCTATGAGCATGGAATGTTTTTCCATTTGTGTCATCTCTGATTTCTTTGAGCAATGTTTCGTAGTTCATGAAAGAGATCTTTTGCTGACTAGTTAACTATATTCCTAGGTATTTTATTCTTTCTGTGGCGATTGTAAATGGGAATTTGTTCATGATTTGGCACTCAACTTGACTATTGTTTGCATATGTTGGTCTTGACTATTGTTGGTTGGAATGCTAGTGATTTTTGCAAATTAATTTTGTATCTTGAGACTTTCCTAAAGTTTTTTATAAGCTTAAGAAGCCTTGGGGCTGGCCAGGCACCGTGGCTCACACTTGTAATCCCAGCACTTTGGGAGGCCGGGGGTGGGGGCAGATCATTTGAGGTCAGTTTGAAACCACCCTGACCAACATGGTGAAACTCCATCTGTACTGAAACTACAAAAATTAGCCAGGCGTGGTGGTGGGTGCCTGTAATCCCAGCTACTTGGGAGACTGAGACAGGAGAATTGCTTGAGCTCAGGAGGTGGAGGTTGCAGTGAGCACAGATTGAGCCATTGCACTCCAGCCCGGGTGACAGAGCGAGACTCTGTCTCACAAAACAAAACAAAAAAACCAAAACAACAACAAAACAAACAAACAAACAAAAAGTTTTGCAGCTGAGTTGAGATGGGGTTTTCTAGATATAGAATCATGTCATCTACAAACAGAGATAGTTTGACTTCCTGTCTTCCTATTTGAATGCCCTTTATTTCTTTCACTTGCCTGATTGCCCTGACCAGAACTTCCAATACTATGTTGAATAGGAGTGGTGAGACAGGGCATCTTTGTCTTGTGCAAGTATTCAAGGGGAATGCTTCCAGCTTTTGCCCATTCAGTGTTGATGTTTGCTGAGGGTTTGTCATAGATGGTTCTTTTTTTTTTAATTTATCATTTTCTTTATCATTGGAGGGAAAGAAATCAAACAGAGGTGGGGGTATAGTTACACTGTTTAAGGATGAGCTGAATACAAAGACAATGAGTCTTTTACAGTCTCAACAATGCCACAATGAATAACTGAATTATCTCATTTATAATTCACACTGGATCAAAAAAATTGGTTCCCCTCTGTATAGATCAATTTAACTCAAACCTTATTATCTTCAGAATACAAACATGAATACTACAAGATAAGCTCTAACTGCACTAGGTATTTTCTAAGTAGAAGACCAAACACCAAACGGAATCCTTCTTTCCAACGTCTTTCGATATGACAAGATTTTGCCAGAGTGGAAGTCTAACACTTAAAAAAGCATTCTCATGGCCAACTAAGAAAATACAGTTATTGTGGGTATTACAATACCTTTACCATATATATTACACATTGAATTAAACTCAGCATTAAATATGCTTCTAAAATTATGCTGTTAATGATGATAGCAGTGATGATGCTGGTTGAAAAAGCCTGTCTTTAGCGCAAGAAAAGTACGGGAGAAATATTTAACAAGCAGAAAGCAGACACAGAGTTGGGCGTTTTTACTTTTTTGACTAGAAAAGATAATTTTAAGCAACGAAATATACAAAGCAAAGTAATCCCTTATTTCCCCTATGTGGAAATAATATGAGACATTTATTAGATATACTGGACAAGAACAGAACTAAGTACTCCAACTCTACTGCAGGATTACAAAAAAATCATCCCTTCACCACCGTGTAAGATTTAAGGGCAACTGGCCCAATGATGCATGTTACATAAAACACAGCAAGATTGCTGCTGCTCTGCCAAGTACCTCCAATTCCTACCCAGGTCCTACTGAAATGGTGGTGGTCCCAACTAGTTTTATTGATATAAATCTTTAAAGAAAAAGATAAAGCATTTAAAAAGATAAATCAAGATACTTCAGGAACCACATATCCAACACAAACTTTATCCTCAAATGAGTTATGTTTGCCTTGCACTAAAATACTTTTATTTCACTCAAATTAGAGCAATAATATTTCATACATACGTGTCTTCCCTGCCCAGTAATTCAAAGAAAAAATCCAAAATGATTAGTAAAGAAAAATATAAAAATTAACAGATGCTTTAAATTTATTTTAAATAGTTTTAAGGTTTAACAGGTGTTTGAAGTTTGTAATTCCTAGTAGGAAAACATTATCTGAATGAATACCCTAATGTCAAACCACTGTAAAATGCTTCAGCTGCGTTTCAGGGAGAGGGGTAGGGATTATCTTCAAAGCACCCCAGCTCTCTTGATGAGAAGGTCAGAGGTACACTGGTTTGTATTATTGAGACATCCATAAGGTGATCTAGGTTGCTTTTCCTTCAGCAAGGGCTTTATTTATCAGAAGGGCATTATGCTTGACGTCCAAATTTGGCTGACGATTTACTGATAAGATTCATAACCGTTGGGTTGCTCTGGTATTCTGACGTATTTGCTGCGTTTTGAGCCACATCCTGGAAGGCCACCATAACTTCTGGATCCTGCACGGCTGCCATAACCTCTGGATCACTAAGAATTTCATTGAGTCCAGGCAATCCGGCCGTTCCAGCCATACCCCCTCCCATTCCAGGCATTCTTCCAGGAAAATTACCAGACATTCCCCCAAGAAAGCCACCTGGAAAAGAACCATACTGAGCTCCTGATTGTTGTCAGGCTTCTTCCTTCCTCTGGGCTCTCTCATGCTCTTCTCGTGCCTTCTTAACTCCTTCTATTCTTTCTTTGCTCTCTTGCTCTTCACATTTTTGCTTATACTTTTTCCGATGTTCTGCAATTTTCTCTGCCGTAGGTTGAACTTCTTTCAGCGTTGCACTAGCATCTTCATCATAATCCAATTTACAAACAAGGGCAAGATCATGGGCTGCTTCCCAGTGGCCTAGAAGGCTATGTGCTTTCCCTCGCCATTTGCAAGGCTGAGCTGAATCAGGATTTATTTCAACGGCTCTGTCACAGTCTCGGATGGCAGCATTTGGCTTCTGTAATTTGACAAAGACACTGGCCCTCTTGGCATACAAAATGGCCAAGGGAGGATTCAGCTTGATGGCATCTGCGAATAAGTCAATGGCTTTCTGCAGTTCACCATCATTTAGGGCTTCAATAGCAGCCACTTTCTTATCATTTGCCTGATCCATCATATCCTCTCTTATCTCTGCATTTTCATCTCCCATTTCTTGAGGGGCATCAGTGCCTGTTTCAATCACACCTTCATTATCAATTTCTAGATCACTTTACTCAAATGATGGTTTGTCTGCCTTTAAGTCTTCCTCCACTTTCTTACCATCAGGTTTTTCTTCTTTGGTATTTTCTTCTGATTTAGCTTTCTGAGTAGCAGGTGTTACTTTAACCCCCATACTCTCCACCCACTCCCTCAGGAAGCACATTTCCTTGGTGTGCAGAACGCTCGGATCCTGCTTACACATTTTCACAAAGGTCCAAAGCTTTTTCACTTTGCGGGGTTCCATGTTCAGGAGGCGGTGGGCGAAGCTGAGGGACTGCGGCCAGGTTCCAGACCCAGGCGCTGGCTTGGCGTGACCGTGCAGAAGGGGGCGGCTGCTGCGAGTCAGAACAGACTCAGATGGCTCTTATTATTTTGAGGTATGTTCTTTCAATACCCAGTTTATTAACGGATTTTAGCATGGATTTCGATTTTTATCGAAAGCCTTCTCTGCATCTATTGAGATAATCATGTGTTTTTTTGTCTTTGGTTCTGTTATATGATGAATCACATTTATTGATTTGCATATTTGCATCCCGGGGATGATGCCTACTTGATCATGATGGATAAGCTTTTCCTTGTGCTGCTGGATTCAGTTTGTCAGTATTTTGCTGAGGACTTTCGCATTGATGTTCATTAAGGATATTGGCCTGAATTATCCTTTTTTGTTATATAATTGCCAGGTTTTGCTTACAAGGATAATGCTGGCCTTATAGAATAAGTTAGGGAGAAGTCCCTCTTTTTCAGTTTTGGAATATTTTCAGTAGGACTGGTATCAGCTCTTCTTTGTACATCTGGTAGGATTCAGCTGTGAATTCATCTGGTCCTGGACTTTTTTTGGTTGGTGGGCATACAAAATGGCCAAGGGAGGATTCAGCTTGATGACATCTGTGAATTATAGCCTCAATTTCAGAACTTGTTATTGGTCTGTTCAGGGATTCAATTTATTTCTGGTTTAGTCTTGGAAGGGTGTATGGGAGTGTAAATTAGTTCAGCCATTGTGGAAGACAGTGTGGTGATTCCTCAAAGACCTAGAGACAGAAACACCATTCAACCCAACAATCTCATTATTGGGTATATACCCAAAGAAATATAAATCACTCTATTGTAAAGACACATGCACACATATGTTCATTGTAGCACTATCCACAATAACAAAGACATGGAATCAACCCAAATGCCCATCAGTGATAGACTGGATAAAGAAAATGTGGTACATAGACACCACAGAATACTATGCAGCCATGACAAAGAATGACATCATGTCCTTTACAGGGACATGTATGGAACTGGAAGCCATTATCCTTAACAAACTAACACAGAAACAGAAAACCAGAAACGGCATGTTCTCACTTATAAGTGGAAGCTAAATGATGAGAACACATGAACACATAGATGGGAAAAATATACACTGGGGCCTTTCAGAAGGCAGAGGGTGGGAGGAGGGAGAGGATTAGGAAAAACAACTAATGGATAGTAGACTTAATACCTAGGTGATGAAATAATTGATACAACAAACCCCCATGACACAGGTTTACCTGTGTAACAAACCTGCACTTGTACCCCTGAACTTAAAGGTTAAAAAATTTCCAAACGTAAAAAAATATATATATAATATAAAATTCACCCACTTTGTGTATGCAATTAAATGATTTCAGTAACTTTACTAAGTGCGACAACCATCACCATAAGTCAACTTTGGAAGATTTTCATCACCCCAATAACAAACATCATGCCCATTTAATTAAGTCTCATTTCCACAGTGGCTACATGGTATTCTGCAAAATGGATATACCACAATTTTATTTAATATTAAGTCTAAAACATCTAGAATGTTTCCTGCTTTTCCAAATTCAAAATAAACTTTAATAAATATCTTTATAGTCAACAACAAAAAAATACCATAATCTGGGTGACTTGAAAACAACAGAAATTTATTTCTCATATCTCTGGAGGCTGTGAAGTCTTATAATAGATTCAGTGTCTGGTAAAGGCTTTCTTCCTGGTTCATAGATGGCACCCTCTCACTGTGTTCTCACATGTTGGAAGGAGCAAGAAAACTCTCTGTGGCCTTTTATAAAGGGCACTAATCTGATTGATGAGGGCTTTGCCCCTGTGTTCTAATCACTTCCCAAAAGTTCTACCTTCAAATATTATCCTATTGGGGATTAGGTTTCAGCATGTGAATTTTGGGGGGAGTACGAACATCCAGACCATAGCAGACACATTATCAAGTAATTATTGTTTCTTCCATCCTGTTGAGAAATTCTGGGAGATATAGTAGGGAGATAGAGTAGAATATCTCAGACTTATCCCAACTGAAGGAAGAGGTGACTGGTATTGTCATTGGTTTGTATTTATTTCAGCCATTCTGATGGGCGTATGTTTGTATTACATTGTCCTTACCCTATTCTTTATATTTTTTGTCCTTCTCATTTTGATGTTTTTTATATATTTTGAGTTCTGTACATATTTGGATCTCACTTTCTCTTCCTTTTAAGATATGTGTGTAGCCAATATCTCTCCCATTGTATGTATTGACTTTCACACTTTTAATGTCTTTTGATTAATAGAAGTTTTATATTTTTAATAGAGTTCAATTTATCAATATTTTCTTTTATGTTTAGCACTTTTTTGGTCCTGTTTACAAACTCTTTGCCTACTCAACACCATTTATTAAAAAGACAATCTTTTTTTCCATTTAGGTTCTTTCACTTACTAATATGCATTTAAGATTTCTCTAAATCTTTTCAGGGCATGATAGCTCACTTTCTATTACTGCTCAATAATATTTCATTGTCTAATTGTACTACAGTTTGTTTGTTCATTCAGCTACGGGAGGACATCTTGGTTGCTGCCAAGTTTTGGCAATTATGAATGAAGCTGCTATACACATTCTTGTGCAAGGTTCTGTGGGGAAATAAGATTTCAAATATTTTCCATAAGTACCAAGGAGCACAACTGATGGATCATAAAGTAAGAATAAGTTTAGTTTTGTAAGAACTGCCAAATTCTTCCAAAGTTGCTGCAGCATTTTTTATTTTTACCAGCAAAGTCGCTGCAGCATTTTTTATTTTTACCAGCAAAGTTGCTTCTGTTTCACATCTTCCTCAGGATATATAATGCATGACTCCAACTATATGACATTCAGGTAAAGGCAAAACCTTGAAGAGTAAAAAGATCAGTGGTTGCAAGGGGCTGGGGAGAGCGAAGGAGGAATAGATCAAGTACAGAGGATTTTAGGGTGGTGAAATTACCCTGTGGGATGCTATAATGGTACATATATGTCATTTTGAATTTGTCTAAACACATAGAATGTACAACACCAAGTGTGAACTTTAACAATGTGCCAATGAAGATTCACCAATTGTAACAAGTGTCCACTGTGACATGGGATGTTGACAGTAGGAGAGGGTGTGCATGTGTAAGGGGCAGAAAGTATATGGGAACTCTGTACTTTCTACTCAATTTTGTAGTGAATGTATAACTGTTCTAAAACATATTAATACACATATATGTATATTTTATAAATGAATATGTATATAAATATAAATAGTGGGTTACAATAACATATATATCCTATTATTTTCTCACTGAATAGTAGCAATTTGTCACAAATCATGTGACCATATTTTGGGGTGAGCTTCTAGACTCTCAAGTCTCTTATTTTATTTTGTATCATTGAATCAATAACACACTGTTTTAATTACTATAGAACTATAATAGGTCTCAATAACTAGTGATGTATTTTTTTTCTATTACACATGATTGCTGGAGGTAATTTGGAGACACTATTGGTCAGGTTATTGCTCAGATTCATCTCATTTTCTGAGAGTTTTTGTTTAGTTTTGTTTTTGTTTTTTTTTTTTCCCTTTAGTAAATATTTGTGGAATTTTGCCAAATGCTTTATATTACATGTATTTAGACATTTGAATATTTTTTCTCTTAATGTTGTGAGTAATGTTGACTGATTTTAGAAATTAAATCCTTCCCTGAATTGCTGAATTAAAATTACACTTGAATGGTATTTCTATTCTTCTACAACTCTTTTAAATTTTATTTTTTGTTATTTCTCTAGCTCCTTGAGATTACAGCTTAAATAATTGTGTTGTCATATATCACTGGATTCAATTTTCTACGCTTGCTTAGGGTTTCTGTGTCTATATTCATGAGGATTACTCTAATTTAATCCTTCTTGTTACATCCTTGTCAGATTTTGGCATCAGTTTATATCTTGATTAGCAGTTCTAGAAATTTAATCTGTTTTATTATTCTTTTAAAGAGCCAAAGCCTGACTTTTAAATTTTTTCATTGTGTATTTTGAAAATAATTTTTATTCTTAGCTTTTTTCCTTTACATTCCATACATTTTAATTTGCTATTCTTTCTCTAGCTTCTTGAGTTAGAAAATTATATATTTTTTTCTAATTTATACATTTAAAGCTACAAACTTGTTCTGAACCATATGTTAGCTGCATTACACAAGTTCGATATATCTTGTCTTCATTAAAATAAAAGTGATTTTTAATTGATACATAACAGTTGTATGTATTTATGGGGTACATGTTATATTTTGATACAAGCATACAATGTGTAAAAATCACATTAGGGTAATTGGGTAATGTCATCTCAAACATTTATAATTTCTTTGTGTTGGGAACATTCCAAATCTTTCCTCATAGCTATTTTAAAATAATACTGTAAATTCTTGTTAACTGTAGTTGCCCTACTGGACTACTCAACATTATAACTTATTTCTTTTATCTATGTGTATTTTTAACCAACCTTACTTTTTGAATTTTTGTTGTGATATTTTCTTTTGCCTATGAGTAAGCATGTTGCATAACTTTTTGATAGATAGGATATATTTTTGTTATTTTGTTATTGACTTGTAACTTAATTCCACTCTGGTAAGAGAACATAATCTAAATAACTTCAATGTTTTAAAGATTTTTGGGGTTTCTGCATGTCTCAACATCTGGCCACTTTTGGTAAATTATCCGTTAGCATTTGAAAATAAAGTAAGTTCTGAGGTTGCTCGAGACAGTATTTTACGTAGGGAATTTGTTAATTATGTTTGTTAGATCTTCTAATCTATAGGATAGAAGATTAGTTCTTGTCTACTAATTGTAACAGGCATTTAGAGAGGTTTGTTAATGCCTTCCACTTTTATTATTAATTGCCTATCCCTTCTAATTCTGATGATTTTTGTTTTAAGTATTTTGAAGTTTCTTTATTTAATGCAAACAGATTTAGATTGGCATATTGTCTTTTTCTATTATCACATTTATCATTGATATAAAATTTTTTCGCCAGGCGCAGTGGCTCACGCCTGTAATCCTAGCTCTTTGGGAGACCAAGGCGGGCAGATAACCTGAGGTCAGGAGTTAGAGACCAGCCTGACCAACATGGTAAAACCCCATCTCTACTAAAAATACAAAAATTAGCCCACCACGGTGGCATGCGCCTGTAATCCTAGCTACTCCAATGGCTGAGACAGGAGAATTGCTTGAACCCGGGAGGCAGAGGTTGCAGTGAGCCGAGATCACGCCACTTCACTCCAGCCTAGGTGACAGAGTAAGACTCTGTCTCAAAAAAATAAAAAAAAATAATAATAATAATAATAATAATAATAATTTACAGCAATTCTTCTTTACATGAAGCACATTTTTTTCAGTATTAGTAAAGCTACCCACCCACACATTTATTGTCTTAGCCTCAATTTTACCAGTATATCTTTCATTCCCTCATTTTCAACATTTTTTGACCTTATCTTTAACAGATGTCTCTTCTAGGCGATAGTAGGTAGCACAGAAGGTTTTATTTGTTCACTTGTTTGTTTTCCCCATCCAGCCCCCTGTAACTATGTAAAGCTCCATTGTGTCATCTCGGTCCCTCTGTAGCACTTTTCTTCCTAGGTCAATCCCAGAATTCAAGCCTCTAGGCAAGGTACAGGAGTTTACCCAGAAAGAGCAGAAGAGATTCAGATCAACTCTGAAAGACTCTAAATTTTACTTCTCGTAGTGATTTCTGTGGATCTCTATCTGTATATACAGTAAATAATTTGACTTTTCATGTGGTTCTCAGCAGAATTGTTATCCTGTGAAGTACTCCATCTATCTAAAAACAGAAATCAGGATGGTTTTAAAAATATATTTCTAAATATTGTATAAGATGATATCAATAAAGCTTTTTAAACTTGGGACTCTTACATTGGGCTAGCAGAAGAAATTTTATGGAAAAGACATACGCAATGGTAAGTTAATGATTACCAGTCAGGATTTCAGAGAAAATAAGAAATAATTGAATCATAAGTGGTCTATGTTTCCATAGTCACATCATGTCTGTTATCATTTTTATGAAAATATTATGATTGTTATTGACATAATTCATAAAATACTTTTACATGTTTATTTCAGTTGCTAATACAGTATTTTGTTTCTGAAAAAGTCCTTGAAAAAGCCAAGTAGAAATTATGTGGCGTGTTTCTTTACATTCTGTGAAATTTAAAGTCTAAAATGAACAAAATCTATTTGATCCTTTTCAGTAGCATGAACCAGAAAGCCTAATCTTGATTATTGGCGAAAGCTTCTCATACTCTTCTGTTTCTGTAGGTGAAGTATTGCTACATCAGTAGTTTCAAAGCAACAGCTCTCAGATATCATTAAAGCAAAATGCAAACCATCAGTTCCAAAGTTATCAAGAGCTAATAAGGACAAGTTGAAACATCTTTACATCCTTATGAGACTAAAAAGTTGTTTTGTGTAGTCTAAGTTTATTCATTTTTAGTTTAGTTTAGATTTTTCTTTTGTGGAGCTTATGGTCTTTAAGAACAAGTGATTTTCTCTGTGTCTAGGCAAAATGCCTTCAATTGACCCAAGCCCTGTCGTCACTCCAGGCAAAACTACATATTCTACTTTCATTTTCTTTTATTTTTCAAATTGACATAAAAAATTGTATGTCTTCACCATGTACAACATGATGTTTTGAAGTATATATAAATTGCGGAATGATTATATTTAGGTAATTAACATATACATTACCTCACAGGAGTATTTTTATGGTGAGAACACTTTATGTCCACTCTCTTAGCATGTTTCAAGAATACAATACATTGTTATCTGTAGTCATGTTGTATAATAGATCTCTTAGAAATTATTTCTCACAGCTAACTGAAATTTTGTATCCTTTGACCAAAATCTCTAGTAAACTTAAGAGGGTTTGATTTATTTGAAAATTTGTGATTTTTTTTTTTAAATTTTTTTTTTTTTTGGGTTTTTTTTTTTTTTTTTTTTTTTTTTTGCGACAGAGTCTGGCTCTGTTGCCCAAGCTGGAGTGCAGTGGTACAATCTTGGCTCACCGCAACCTGTGTCTCCAGGGCTTAAGCAATTCTGCCTCAGCCTCCTGAGCAGCTAGGATTACAGGCACACACCACCATGCCCTGCTAATTTTTGTGGTTTTAGTAGAGACAAGGTTTCGCCATGTTGGTCAGGCTGATCTCAAACTCCTGACCTCAAGTGATCCGCCCGCCTTGGCCTCCCAAAGTTCTGGAATTACAGCTGTGAGCCATCACACCCAACCTTCTTTGAATATTTTTTTCAGATATTTACTCTCATATTTTATTTTGTAAACAAAACTGGTAAAATGTATACTTTTGTTTTAAATATGTTATCATTAGTAAGAATATACAATTATTATTGATTTTTTTAAAAGAGCGTCAATCAAAGTGAATAAACCTTTCATGTAGTGAGTTGAATTCACAGCTCTATTTGCTTGAGAAGTAAAAAAAGACAAAACTAATGGATGTGAAAATAAAGAATCTAGCTTAAATATAGTTTGTTAAGCCTGGGTTGTAAATATGGAAAATAACAAACGTATTCTAAAACTTACAGTTATTTGATAGTGGCAGAAGACAGACAAATTCCTAGGCAGACAGGGGTGGGTCCCCGGTGAAACCTGACTTTAAAACCAAAGACAGTTTAAAGCCTGAAAACGTAGCTGCCAGTTCTGGGTAGAGTCCACGATTGCAGTGAGAACTTCTTCAATGCCTTTTAGCCAGTCAAATGGTGCTTTTTCCTGGCCTACCCATGGACCAATCAACACAAACTCCCCCATTCTGAGCCCATAAAAGCCCTGGCCTCAGACACACTTTAGGTTACCCACTTTTGGACCCCCTCTCACACAGTGGGTTGCCCACATTGGGTCCCCTCTCACTGTCAAAAGCTTTCCTATCACTCAGCAAAATTCTTCTTCACCTTGTTCACTCTCCAGTGTCTGCATAACCTAATTCTTCTTGATTGTGGGACAAAAACCCAGAGCCCACCAAATGGCAAGTATGAAGGGGCTATAACACTGTAATCCTCCCTCCCACTCACCAACAACAGGGAGAAAAAGCTTCTGGGTGCCACATGCCACCCCTTCATTTGTCGCACTGTGGGCAGCAAGATTAAATGTAAGCTGTAACATGCATCCCCGTTTGCTGCACTGTGGATAGTGGGAAAAAATAACTGTAACAGTCCTTTGGGGGTCAGATATCAGGACTCACTGGGTGAAAGCCGTAGCGCCCCTTGGGTCTCTGCAGTTGCTGGCATCTCTGAGTTTTTGGGTACCACCATATTCCCCTCATCCAGACACCTGCACCCGAGGCTGAAGCAGATCACAGCATGCCTGTCCCAGCTGCAGACTGAACACAGAGCCATGGTGGGTGTCAAATCCAGGCTGGCAGCACAAGCTGAGTGCACCCTGCCAGGCCAAGTGAATGGAGTGAGCCCAGTGGCAAGTCCAGAGCTGAACAAAGACCAGGCACAGGTGCTTCTGGCTGAAGAGATTTCCGGCTGGTGAAGCAACACTGAAAGAATCCTGTAACATTTTGACATAGACCAATAGAACTAATAAAACCAGTAAGGAAGAGTATTTCTTTCCATTCACACAAAAATGTAGTTTTCTTTTTCTTCCTATTGCATTCTACATCTAATGATTCTCAAATATATTTCATTTATAATAGAGCTCTCATAACATTTATTTATTATGTATTCTGATAATCTGGCCAAAATGGCATTAAACAATGATCACACTTCCTATTTAATTCAAATTATTTTACAAAATTAGACTAAACTCGAAACTTTTTTTTTAATGAGAGACTGGGTCTTCCCATGTTGCCTGGGCTCGTCACAAACTCCTGAGCTCAAGCAGTTCACCTGCCTCAGCCTCCCAAAGTGCTGGAATTACAAGTATGAGCCACCATGCCTAGCCAGAAACTTTTAAATATAATTAAAAATATACATGTAGCAAAATAATGCATGCAATTGTTTATCAAATCTCTTAAGTAATTACTGTCATAGTTTATTTCTAATATGAGATACAGTCATTTGCAAAATAATATTTAAAGAGTTTTTAATAGACAATGCTGTCTCTCTCTATATATATCATGTAATCAGTAGATATTTATGAGAGGGATATTTATCAGACTGGATTCTTTCTTAAAAAACTGGAATAAAAAATCCAGTTTGGCCAGTGGAAATACAAGACCATTCATTGCACTAAAAATAAAAATAAACCAAAAGAAAATAATGATAATAATAAACCAAAAGAAAATAATAATAACAATAATAAACCAAAAGAAAAACCACCACATATCTGCCAACAGCAGAATGATCAAATTATACTGTATGCCTTACCCTATAACTATAAAAAAAAGTTCATATATATACATGTATGTGTATATATACATATTGATCCATGTGTATTTATATACCTGTATGCATATATATACACACATCAGGATATATCTATGTATGTGCGTATATATACACACATCAGGATATATCTATATCTGACACAGAGTGAGCGAAAATCCAAATTTTTAAGATAGACAGGTAGATGGATAGGTAGTTACATAAAGTCTGGAAGATATGTATCATTTTTTTTTAAACCAGTGATTACTGACTGGAGCATTAGGGTAGGAGACAGGCTTAGGATAATTTTGTTTTAACTCTCTACATACCTGTATTGTTTAAATCACTTTTTGTCTTATTGTTAGCAAATAACAATATATTAACTGCATATAAAAACCATTAAAAAGTTAAGAATAGCACATCAGGCATAGACAGCAATAAACAACACACTCATAGATGTTCAAAACTTAAATTTCTGTGCCAGGAAATACAAAAGCCTTGCTATCATTTAAAGTATACATTTCAAAATGAAGCCCTGATAGGAGATGGGCACTAAATGGGAAACTGCACTTACAGACTCTTGCTGAGTCACTTAGACTTTATTTGTAGGTGAAAAAGATCAATTTTTTTGATCTTAAGTGACACAAGCAAGTTTACTCTTTCAAATTAAGCAAACCAGATCATAACTCGAAACTATTAGATGACATAATGAACTTGGAGGTGATGGAGGATAGGAGGTTAACAAGAGACACAAGAAGTTTACTGAAATAGTGCAGGTGAGAAATAATTAGGACCTGAAAAATGAGAATAGGTACAGATGATGAGTACAGTGTTTGAATGTTTTTGTTGTTGTTGTTTGGTTTGGTTTTTGATGACTGTGGATAACCAATGTTGACATGTTGAGCAGATTTTTGGATATATGTATGAATTGCAAGGTGAAGTTCAAGACTGAAAAAGGAAGATTTAAGCATTTTCCAGGCCATACATAGAAATTAAAGCCATTTGTACAGTGAGTGAAGTCCACCTGGGAGAGCATTAATGAGAGAAGAAAAGTGAAACCAGAGAAGAATGTTTGGAAATACAAATTAATTTTGTTAGACTGAGGCAATGATGCTCCATAAAATGGAACAGTGAGAGTAAAAAGAGGAAGGGTATTAGGGAATGGAAGTATCACAAGAGTTAAGAATGAGTCAGTAGTACACAAAACAACATTCCAGAGTAATTAAAAATTAATAACAATATAAAACAGTTTATTAATTAGTCACATTGAATATCATGATTTTATATTTTTGTGACTTTGTTTTAAATGGAAGAATATAATTACTAATTAAAACCTTAACATTTACCTCAGTAAATTTCCACCAGAAATCTACATTTTAACAAAATCAATGGCTAGAAGTATCATCAATTGTTAGATGACTATACACACAACATTGGAATACCTACATGTGCTATGCTTTCTAAGTATGTTAGGGTAAGTGGGTACTTAAATTTTCTACAACTTTAACCCAAAAGGTAAAATTTCCCAGGGGATAATGTTTAGAATTAACAAGACCAACTAATTGAATTTAATTAGGTCAACCCAAATAAGATAATTAGTATAATTAATTTTGATTTTGAACTGTCCCAAGGGAATGCAGTATTTGCATATTTGAGAAAACAACTTCAATGAGGGAAAGATAGAAGGAAGCAAGGGAAATAGATTTTAAATGTAGAAAAGTGACATGAAATAATTTGACTTTTTAATGTAAATTAACATATATAATTACATACCTTATATGTTTATACATTATAAGTATAATATATATAATTTCCATACATGCTATATATAATTTATATACATAATTATACATAAATTATGTATTTATATATACTTTGACAGTTTATATATAAGAAGGACTTGTTTTATTAGAATGTGTAACTATCTAAGTGTAATCAGAAAGACTTTTCCTCAAGGTCTGTCTTAGGAGTGTTGTATTTACTTTCTATTTAAAAATGATCTGAGCATTTTACTTTGTTAAATGAATTGGGATGGCAAATAAAAATGTAAATTGGAATATATTTGTTAGAGTAAGGATCTTTAGTTTACAGTATTTGAGTTAATTTTGCAAAAGCATTCAACCCATTTTGAATAAGAAGCTGAGATAAAACACACTCTATTGAGACAGTATTATATAGCTGTGGTTAAGAGAAAGACCTACATTTTTTCACATGTTAATATCCTTGATGTTAGGATGTGTCTTATAAGTATAACTGGTAGGTATTTTTTCTTTTCTTCTGGTATAAAATACTGGTGACACATAGAAATGATAGTGTCATAGATTAGATAAAATATGGCAGTTAGTAAGGTAGTTCCCACTCTGAGGTTAGACTTCAAGAGTATAAACTAATTGTATCGTGATTTCTTATAATATTCTCATTTAAAATATACATAAATATAATAAGTACAAATCACTAAATAACTTAAAGTATATACATACCCAGGTAATAATAATCCAATTCAAAGAATTTTGTGATTCCTTCCATTTCTTCTAAGTGTAACACTTATTTTGACTTCTATGGCACCCTCTTTGGTTTTTTTTTTTGTTTTTTTGTTTTTTCATCATGTATGTTTTCTAGAAAATGTGGCTTAGTTTTACCTGTTTTTAAAGTTTAGAAAATGAAATTCTACTAAATGTATTGTTTTTATTTGCTTCTTATTCATATCCTTGCTGCTTCTTATTTATTTTTTATTCATTAAAAATTTATTTCCATAATTCCTCCCATATCCTTACTGGGGAACAGGTGGTGTTTGACTACATGAGTAAGTTCTTTAGTGGTGATTTGTGAGATTTTGGTGCACCCATCACCCGAGCAGTATACACTGCACACAATTTGTAGTCTTTTATCCCTCACCCCTTTCCCACCCTTTCCCTCTAAGTCCCCAAAGTCCATTGTGTCATTCTTATGCCTTTGCATCCTCATAGCTTAGCTCCCACTTATAAGTGAAATCATACAATGTTTGGTTTTCCATTCTCGAGTTACTTCATTTATTATAATAGTCTGTAGCCTCATCCAGGTGGCTGCAAATGTCATTAAATCTTTCCTTTTTATGGCTGAGTAGTATTCTATCACACATACATAAACCATAGTTTCTTTATCCACTCATTGATTGATGGACATTTGGGTTAGTTTCATGTTTTTGCAATTGCACATTGTGCTTCTCTAAACATGCATGTTCAAGATTCTTTTTTGCATAATGACTTCTTTTCCTTTGGGTAAATACCCAGTAGTGGGGTTGCTGGATCAAATGGGAGTTCTACTTTTAGTTATTTAAGGAATCTCCACACCGTTTTCCATAGTGGTTGTGTTAGTTTATATTCCCACCAGCAGTGTAAAAGTGTTCTCTGTTCACTGCATCCTTGCCAACATCTAATATTTTTTTGACTTTTTGTTTATGGCCATTCTTACAGGAGTAAGATGGTATCACATCGTGGTTTTGATTTGCATTTCCCTGGTAATTAGTGATGTTGAACATTTCTTCATACGTTTGTTGGTCATTTGTATATCTTCTTTTAAGAATTGTCTATTCATGTCCTTAGCCCACTTTTGGATGGGATTGTTCGTTTTCTTCTTGCTAATTTGTTTGAGTTCATTGTATATTTTGGATATTAGTCCTTTGTCAGATGTATAAATTGTGAAGATTTTCTCTCATTCTGTGGGTTGTCTGTTTACTCTGCTGATTGCTCCTTTTGCCATGCGAAAGCTCTTCAGTTTAATTAAGTCCCAACTATTTATCTTCGTTTTTACTGCATTTGCTTTTGGGTTCTTGGTCATGAAATCCTACCTAAGACAATGTTTAGAAGGGTTTTCCTGATGTTATCTTCTAGAATTTTTATAGTTTCAGGTCTTAGATTTAAGTCCTTGATCCATCTTGAGTTGATTTTTGTATAAGGTGAGAGATGAGGATCCAGTTTCATTCTCCTACGTGTGGCTTGCCAATTATCCAGCACCATTTGACAAATAGAGTGCCTTTCCCCAACTTATGTTTTTGTTTGCTTTGTCAATGATCAGTTTGCTGTAAGTATTTGGATTTATTTCTGGGTTCTCTATTCTGTGATGTGCCTATTTTTATACCAGTGCCATGCTGTTTTGGTGACTATGGACTTACAATATAGTTTGAAATCAGGTAATATGATGCCTCCAGATTTGTCCTTTTTGCTTAGTCTTGCTTTGGCTTTATGGGCTCTTTTGTGGTTCTTAAAACAATGTTGTGTTTGTGAGATTGAACCATGTCTTTCAGTGTACAGTACAAATAATTTTTTTTGAGAATAAGTGGTCACTCTGAAGGATCATCACTCCCAAATTCTCTACTGTGTATTTCTATAAGAAAGATATCTTTCAATGTGATCATAAAACGCCCATCCCAATCAGAAATGTAGCATTTTTAAATTACTGACTTCTAATCCTCAGAGGCTATTAAATTTTTGCCAATTGTTTGCAAATGTCTTTTATATCAAAATAATCCAGTTAAAAATTACATATTAGCATTCAGGTTGTTTTAGTTGTCAGGTATTCAGCCTTCTTTAGTTTGGAAAGCTTACCTTTTGTTTTCTTATTGTTAGATTCAGGTTATATACCTTGGCAGAAATAACACAGAAAAGATGTTATGTTCTCATTGCATCTATCAGATAAAGAACAATTTTTATTTGTTTCATTAGTTTTTCTTAAAGTGAAAGCAAGTTTATTATGAAAGTAAAGGAATAAAGAATGGCTACTCCATAGGCAGAGCAGCCAATTTGTTTCATTTCTGATTATATTTAGCTTGATCACTTCAACAAGTTGGTGTCTAACAGTTTTTCTTTCCCTTTTAAATTAATAAATGTTTTGTTGGGAGGTACTTTCAAACTATTTACTTACACTGTTTCTTATGCAACTTTCGATATGTTCATGAAAATTTTTATATTAGTATGGTCTCGTGGATTCCTAGTTTATCCAATTGGTTATAATTCATTACTGTTATTACATATTCTGATGCTCAAATTGTCATAATTTCCTAGTGGGACCCTGTTCAAGCTGACTTCTGTGTCTTTTTCTCGTGTTTCCAACTTTCTTTGAGAGCCTCCTTTATTTCTGACACAACAATGCATTCTAGCCTTTTATTATAATATCCCTGCCCCAGACCTAGAATCAACCACTTCCCCAAGGATCCAATATCTAGGTACCAGGTGTGTGCATACTCCGACGTCCTCACAGTAGGCAGAGCTATGGAATACATGTACATTTACACACGCAAGCACATATACAGAGAGCTGCATAGACAGATTGAAGGACAGAAAGGCTCTTCAAGATTCATTTGAGTTTTGTTCCTTTCCATATGTGTAACTTCCTTTTTGACAGGGAGAAACTACCTCTCATCACCTTAATTATTTACTTTTTAAAAATAATCATCTCTCCCTTTTCTGTCACCTCACTGTGTGTAGCATCCAACACCAGGCTACGCCACACCAAGAGGGAAGCCTTCCTGACCCAGCTCAGGCTCTTATTCCCCACACCAGCTGTCCCTTCTTGCCAAGGTAGTACAGAGATTTCTTACTTACCCAAAACAGTTTTCTTTATTATTAATGTCTAATGTTAGCATGGTATGTTTGTTACAATGAGCGCACCAATTTTAATACATTGTTAGCTAATGAATTCCATACTTCATTCAGACTTTCTTAGTTTTACCTAATGTCCCTTTATTTACCTAATGTTCCAGGATCCATTCCAGAACATGATATTACATTTAGTGTCCATGCCTCCTTAGGCTCCTCTTGGCTGTGAGAGGTTTTTTAGAATTTCCCCACTTTTGATGTCTTACATGGTTTTGAGGTGTACTGGTCAGGTATTTTGTAAATTATCCCTAAAATGTGATTTTAATGATGCTTCTTTTCATAATTAGATTGAGGTTGTGCATTGTGAGTTGAAAGACCACAGAGCAAAAGTGCCATTTTCATCTTACCATATCAAAGGCTGGCCGGGCGCGGTGGTTCAAGCCTGTAATCCCAGCACTTTGGGAGGCCGAGACGGGCGGATCACGAGGTCAGGAGATCAAGACCATCCTGGCTAACACAGTGA
>NW_012114633.1:5672125-5674164 GCF_000951035.1 Colobus angolensis palliatus
AAAAACAAAGGTACATACTGCCAACCTGACTTAATAATATTGACCTTGGTCACATCACTAAGGTTGTGGTTTCCAGCTTAATCTTACTGTAAAGTTACCCTTTTCTCCCTTTCCACAGTGTACTCTTTGGAAAGAATTCATAATGAGCTGCCACAATTAAAGAGTGGGGAGTTATGCTCCATGTCATTGAGAAATGAGAATTTATATAAATTATTTGGATTTCTTCTGCACACAGATTTTTGTATTCTTCCCATTTTATGTATTTATTCATTCAGTACTTACTTTATGCTGCAGATTGTAATTCAGGCCTTTTTTCTTTTTGAGACGGAGTCTCTCCCTGTCACCAGGCTGGAGTGCAGTGGCGTGATCTCTGCTCACTGCAACGTCTGCCTCCTGAGTTCAAGTGATTCCCCTGCTTCAGCCTCCCAAGTAGCTGGGACTACAGGCATTTAACACCTCACCCAGCCAATTTTTGTACTTTTAGTAGAGATGGGGTTTCACCGTGTTGGCCAGCATGGTCTCGATCTCTTGACCTCGTGATCTGCCTGCCTCGGACTCCCAAATTGCTGGGATTACAGACGCAAGTCCCCACACCTGACCCAGGACTAATGTTTTAATACCCTGCTCAAATTGTCTTAGCCTTCCATATTGTCGAGAGATCTTTCTGTTAGATCCTGTATCTCTTTGATATGAACGCCACCATTCGTTGTGGGTTATTTCTTTTATCTCTTTGTTTATAAACACTGTTACTATCTGGCAATAAAGATATTTCAAGATTCACCTATATTCCCTTTGTTTATTTGATCAGAAAATAGCATTAGAAACCAAGATTTCAGTACTAGATGTGCTCATTGTGCTCATTTCTATTGCTGTGCCGTGGCTTCTAGGACCTCTCAGTTGACAGATCAGGAGAATACATGTGTGTATGCTAACCTGTGTCCATACAGATACCTATAAATATTTTTATGAAACCACCTGTGTCAATATTAAGATAATTGTGACTTGATATGGCATCTTCAACTGTAATCTATTACCACATTGATTATTCTAGCCTCCTCCCTTGCTTATCTGTAACTTCTTCCTTCAATAGAGACTTGGATTATTCTATCTTTTATCCATTTGCTTAACTGCTCAATCCCAGTTTACATGTAGAGCAGTATCAGAGTGCTTAGCCCACAAAGTACAGTAATTATGTAATTTCTTTTACCTTTAGTTTTCCTACCTACTTAATTCAAAGTGACTTAGTCCTATGCCTTTTCCTCATTCCCTTCAGTGAGGTACTTTCATATATTTATTACACAGTTAAATTATTTTATCACATTCTGAATTCCATCCTGGAATACAAGATATATGAAATAATTTCTTTAAATTTACATATATTAAATTAATTCTTCCTGTCATATAGTTCTATGTGCTTTGACATATGCCTAGTGTCATGAGTCCACCTTTATATAATGCAGAATAGTTCCACTTTCCTAAACAATCTCCTGTATGTCAATATTCAATCCTCTTGTAGTCCTCTGATGCCCTGGCAATGGCTCATCTTTTTATCATCTCTCTGATTTTGACAATCTCATTATGTTATATTATTGGAATCCTGCAGTATGCAGCCTGTTCAGAATGACTTCTTTCACATAACAATATGCATTTAGATTATCTCCCTGTTTTCTTGTGCCTTCATAGCTTACTTATTTTCATTAATAAATAATATGCCAATGTTCAGATGTACCAAAATTTAGCTTTTCTTTCATTGAAGAATATTTGGTTGATTCCAAAGTCAGTGATGATCAATAAAGCTGTTATAAATGTTTGTTTTCAGGTGTTGTATGGACATAAGTTTTTAAATATATTGGGTAAATACTAAGACAGTGAGTGTTGAATTGCATGGTAAGACTATTTTTAGCTTTGTAAGAAAATGTTAAACTGACTTTTAAAGTAGTTGCACCCATTTCTGTTTGCACTTGTAGTGAAGGAGAGCTCCTAATGCTTTGCATCCTCCCAGCAATTGGTCTTATCAGGTTTTATAAATTCATCATTCT
>NW_012114633.1:5675234-5678523 GCF_000951035.1 Colobus angolensis palliatus
AGGTTTTTAGTACCAATGTATTTCTTCCTATAAAAAATAAAAATAGAAAATTGGGTAATTTTTTTAATGTTCCAAATACTATTTTCTTCTCATGTGAATATTTTCCAGTTTATCTTTTTCTTTCTTTCATCCTATCCCCTAGTAATTAACAATTTCACTTTAGGATACTGGTATGAGGTTCTCTATACCTACTAAGGAGTTACTGAAAAAGTCTCCTGTTTGGGTCTCTCCATTTATATTGTGTGTGTGATATCCTGGCAGAGAATCACAGAAATTGTTGCTCCTGTGTATGATCACCTTGAACTACAGTGCAATGATAAAATGTTTGATAGATGGTCCTAAATTGATTATATGCTCTCTCAGTAAATGAAATAACAAAGAGGTAGCCCAATTTATAGGTATAAGAATATGATGGAATGTGTCCATATATCTTACTAACTTGGAATTTCTAGAACAAGTTGGAATACTATTGACATAACATAATTATTTTATAAAGATCAAATTTGTTTGATTTTGTATTTTATGCTTAAAATAGCAAAAGAAACACAGATGTTTTTGCTTATAATATTAAAATAAATAATTTCTATGGATTCTGTAATTGACTAGTAAATCTAAATTTTATGTTTCATTAAGACTGAATATGTCTCCAATACTTATTATAGATGCCAAGACAGATTCCTTATTATAGACTACTTTACAAACTTTACTGCTGAGCCTAATATCTTAGTTATTGCATACTTTTAAAATAGTATATAACAATGAATAAAGATTATCTATAGTGTCCATAGATGAGAATTAACTTATTTTTAAAGAAAATCCCTCAAAATATGGCTCAACAGTCTTTTTCAAAGACACATCCTCAATGTCTGAAGCTATTACTTACAGCTTAACCCTGTTTTATTGTGACTCTTATAAGTATGAAGAAGAGGTATGCACTTCTCTAATACTGAATCCTATCTATTTGAAAGACCATTGTAAAGTCAGACCGTGACTCCTCAATTCCTTTCATCTTTATAGAGTTTGTTTGCATACCCCAAATACTGGATTTAAAAGGAAAAAATATTGAAGCTGATAAAAAAGGAAAAACAAAAAACAATTGAGAAGGTAACAGAGGTACAGTTGAATTTGGCAAATATGTATTGAATGATGACTTTTTGACAGGTACAACAGCAAACATTAGGGCTATATAGTTGAATTTGGTAGGCTTGAAGTCTGTATTCTACATTCTGAGAACTCTAACTTCTGATAAGATATGGATATTGACAATTTGAAGTGTCTGGAAGCATGAAAAAGAGTAGACATTTTTTTTCAAATTTGGTAAGTGTTCATTTTGAGGTTCATCTAAAAGTATAAATTGGTGTTTGGTCATATAAGTAAGAGAACTGAGTCACAGAATTCCATCTTAACATCTCTCATACATTTTTTAATCCACATTTTCTCCCTTAGTTAAAGTGCTCATCATTTAGAATAGTGCTATACTATTATAAATCTTAACCCATGCCTTGGTTTTGTGAATGTCAACTTTAGTATCTGTTCTGCTGGAGGGTTGACAATGTGCAGTTATCAGAGAGCAGTAATTGTTATAACAGGTTACATCTCTTATGGGACCATCAATCACCTACATTGTCACCTATATTGTAGTTTGTTCTAAACTACTTTCCGGTAGTAAAATAACTAATTATGATTCTCATTCATGCTTCAAACTCAACCATTTTTAGTACACGTTCCTCTTAGACTTATAGAAATGATTGATACAAATTTTTTATTTTTGAAGTTCTTTGCTTTAAGTTTCATTCAAAAGTATTTTCATGGGTGTTTGGGGAAAAAAAGATCAAATAAAATTACTTGTGATGCCATTAAAGCAAAATTATATGTACTTGAAAATTTCTGAATTTTTAAATGATATTCTCATGAACTTCACCCATTAATTGTATTTATTGATGTGGAATTATTAAAATAGTTTGACAAATTTAAGGAAGAAAGAAAGAAAATAATATGAGAAATAAGGAAAAAAATTCAAAAAGTGAGAGGGAAAAAGTAGTAATCAAGTAACTAGAATTTCTACCCACAACTTTTTCCAAGATGTTTATTATCAGTATAGGTCTAATTAAAAAAATATTACTGTGTAAATAGGCAAATTGAGACATAAATGATTCCAGAACTTATGCAGTTCATGTGGAAAGTGGTCCCAATACAATTCAACCTTGGTTGCTAATAATCACTTTTTTTTTTTAATGAAGTGCATGGATCTCCAAAAAAGAGTATAACCCCAAATATCCTCTAATTTATTATTGATCTCTCTCAAGCGGCCCCTCTTGGCTCTACATGGTATCAGTGTAAATCCTATTTTCCTATGCTCTTGTTTCAAATGCATAAAGGACTAGCATATATAACATAAATTCTCCCAACAAAACAAAGAAATATCCAAAAGGTATAAGGCTAAAGCCATTCAGTATCTTGCTCACTCTTCCATGAAGCAGAAGCAATGAAGTTTACTGAAGTTTCTGATAATTGATGAAAAAGAATGTGTAATAAGCAAGTAATTTGGCTCAGTGAAAATATCCGATTCATTTTATTTGCGGCTTTTTATCTGGAAGAACGTGACCCCAAATAGGATGTATAGGTGCCTCTTAAAGACAGATAAATTAGTACCAATGTTCAAAATTCTTAGATAGGACTGACCTATGAATTGGCCCTTTTTAAAGTAATACTTACATTACTACACCTGTCAAAGGAAGACCATGAAGTTTTTGAATCTGTGATTATTTAGAACTTGCAGCTTTTTCCTAAACCGACTTTGTTTCCACGGCAACAGGAATTATCTGTTGAAGTCTGACCTTTCTTTTGCATGGTTTAGTTCTGACAGCTATGTGTGCACTGTTTTAGAAAGCACATATAACCCAGAGAATTTTAAAAAAGATATAAAAAGTGGAAAGTAATTGAAAATGCTAAGCTTTAAAAATACAGTTAAGGTTGTGAATTTTTTAATATGACTTATTTTAAGATAGTGTTACTTTATAGTGTTTGAAAGTTAGAGCTGAAACAAGATGTAGAACCATTTTAATTAAAATTACAGGTAATTTTTGTTACATAAGTAAATATTAGAAGGAAGACAAATGCTTGTGTAAGGAAACAGCATATTATGGGCACTCATTGACAATAATCTAAATGGCCAGGCGTGGGGGCTTACTCCTGTAATCCCAGCATTTTGGGAGGCCGAGGTGAGTGAATGACATGAGATCAGGAGTTAGAGATCAGCCTGGTCAACATGGTGAAACCACCTCTCTAC
>NW_012114633.1:5678903-5679346 GCF_000951035.1 Colobus angolensis palliatus
CCCCCACTCCCAGCTAATTTTGTATTTTCAGTACAGACGGAGTTTCACCATATTGTCCAGGATGGTCTCACTCTCTTGACCTCGTGATTCTCCCTACTCTGCATCCCAAAGTGCTGGGATTACAGGTGTGAGTCACCGTGCTGGCCTATCCTATTTTTTAGTAGCAAAATGATCCATCATGCTAAAGGATTTCCCAGCATCACACACATAGTATGTAAATACTGAGTTCATGTCTTGGACATTCTAAAGCCACGTTCTTGTAATTTCAACCTTTTAAATTATGAACAAATCAAGTAATATAAAGTGGTAGAAAAATTTTAGCTAAAATACTAAGAATTATCTAAATTTACTTAATTATTAAATATTTGTTTTAAAATAGTCATATGTCTATCCTCTGCTGCATCCAGAAAGATGATTTTAAAAAAATGTTCTTTTGGCTGGGC
>NW_012114633.1:5684146-5685130 GCF_000951035.1 Colobus angolensis palliatus
AAAGAAAAATGTTTCATGGGAAAAAGCTGACCATCTGAGATGACGATCTCAAACACAAGGGCAAAGAACTGGAATAAAATTCAGTAGCGAATCAAGGGTAGAATAAAGGATTATCTAAAGTTAGTTTGAAAGAATGGCCTTGAAGAGGCTTGAAGAACAATAAACATGTAATTTCATTTCTTTTAATAAATGACTTTTAAAGTCCTATATTATACAAACTATAACAATGTTATATGTTACTTACCATTTCATTTTAATAATTTGACTTTTATTTTTTCATATTTAAGAAAAAATTTAGACACCATATTGACATAGTTCTTTTTCATTCCAAGTCTATTTCTGATGTTATGACTTAAGTAACTATACTTATGGATCAACTTTCAGAAAGCTGAAAAATATAGAAAATGAAATAGGATTATGGGTGGAATTTCTGTAGTTGCAAGACACAGTTCGATATTTTTTCCCTGAAGTAAATACAGCTTATATTTTTTAAACTTTAGATTCAGTTTTCTTTCTTTTAAGTTTGATAACTTTTTGAAATAAGTAGATTATATTGTACAGGTTTGGAAACTTACGTCACAGAAAAAGTGCTAGCTAATGAGTTATTTTAGTGAGGACTTGGTTAAAATGCCTGATGACAAGTCTAAGCTAAATGGGAAAATAATATGTAGTCAGACTCAGATAAATTTATCTGAGCCCCTTTTGGCTCAGATAAATTTGGAGTAGGCGATAGGAAATTTCTTTACCAAAATATTTTAATAAGAAAGAGTAGAAAGAAAATCCCATTAGTGCTCCCAACATTTAGAGATTATATTTAATACTCTTAAAACTGCTTTAGAAAGGAATTAGAACTCCTTGGAGAAATGCTTGATTCACGTGAATGTAAAACATTGTGTGTTTTTTTTGTGCCTGAAAATAAAGAGACATTCAAACAATGGGAGAGACACATCAAAAAGATACAGGAGCCAGCTCAAGCAAGCAACC
>NW_012114633.1:5685180-5709888 GCF_000951035.1 Colobus angolensis palliatus
TAGAAAGAAAATCCCATTAGTGCTCCCAACATTTAGAGATTATATTTAATACTCTTAAAACTGCTTTAGAAAGGAATTAGAACTCCTTGGAGAAAAGCTTGATTCACGTGAATGTAAAGCATTGTGTTTTTTTTTTTTGTGCCTGAAAATAAAGAGACATTCAAACAATGGGAGAGACACATCAAAAAGATACAGGAGCCAGCTCAAGCAAGCAACCACTGGCCAAATCAGGGACATTTTGAGAAGCAAGTAGGCTGCAGGGAAAAGATTCAACTTGCTCAGAGCTGGGGATGGGGAATATTTTGGACAAGCTTTCCTCAAATTGAGGTGTCTCATGTTGCCTTTGCCTTGAGTTAACTCTGTATTTCTGGAGAAGCTACTCTGAGGTAGCTGAAAATTTTTTTATGGGCATATGGAGAACAAACGAGTAACATTTATTCAAGAAAATCTCCTAAATTTGTCGACAATAGTAAGGATCTGTGGCATTTGAACCACAAACTACCTTCACTCCCACCTCCGCCTCTCACCCATCCCTCATAGGCTCCCTCTTAGGAAAAAAAAAAAAGTACTCCAGGAGCTCTAATATAGGAAGGTGAAGCCAAGAAGATGGGGTGCTCTCGCTCCTTCAGATTCCAGGTGGGGCTTTGGTCTCAACTTGCAGGTGGAGCGAACAGACTGTAAGAATTTCTCATTCTACCCTTAGCCATGTTAAGTCCATGTAAGTTGTATTTCAGGCAGGTGTGGTTGAGAGGACCCTTGCTTTGCCTAGCCTTTACTCACAAGTGTGAAGCTTTACCATAGATGCAACAGACCAAGAATACCGTATCCTGTTCTCTTATATGATAGCTACAAGCTCACTCAAAGGGCATAGGTTACATACCAGGAGAGGCAAGGCAAGAAGACCAGAGCCCCTTCCAACTTACACTCTTTTTTTTTATTATTATACTTTAAGTTCTAGGGTATCTGTGCACAACGTGCAGGTTTGTTACACATGTATACATGTGCCATGGTGGTGTGCTGCACCCATCAACTGGTCAGTACCCATCAACTCGTCATTTACATCAGGTATAACTCCCAGTGCCATCCCTCTCCGCTCCCCACTCCCAACAATAGGCCCCGGTTTGTGATGTTCCCCTTCCCGTGTCCAGGTGATCTCATTGTTCAATTCCCACCTGAGTGAGAACATGAGGTGTTTGGTTTTCTGCTCTTGTGATAGTTTGCTGAGAATGATGGTTTCCAGCTGCATCCATGTCCCAACAAAGGACACAAATTCATCCTTTTTTATGGCTGCATAGTATTCCATGGTGTATATGTGCCACATTTTCTTAATCCAGTCTGTCACTGATGGGCATTTTGGTTGATTCCAAGTCTTTGCTATTGTGAATAGTGTCACAGTAAACACACGTATGCATGTGTCTTTATAGCAGCATGATTTATAATCCTTTGGGAATATACCCAGTAATGGGATGGCTGGGTCATATGGTATTTCTAGTTCTAGATCCTTGAGGAATCGCCATACTGTTTTCCACAATGGTTGAACTAGTTTACAATCCCACCAACATTGTAAAAGTGTTGCTATTTCTCCACATCCTCTCCAGCACCTGTTGTTTCCTGACTTTTTAATGATTGCCATTCTAACTGGTGTGAGAATATATCTCATTGTGGTTTTGATTTGCATTTCTCTGATGGCCAGTGATGATGAGTATTTTTTCATGTGTCTGTTGGCTGTATGAATGTCTTCTTTTGAGAAATGTCTGTTCATATCCTTTGCCCACTTTTTGATGGGGTTGTTTGTTTTTTTCTCGTAAATTTGTTTGAGTTCTTTGTAGGTTCTGGATATTAGCCCTTTGTCAGATGAGTAGATTGCAAAAAATGTCTCCCATTCTGTAGGTTGCCTGTTCACTCTGATAGTAGTTTCTTTTGCTGTGCAGAAACTCTTTAGTTTAATTAGATCCCGTTTGTCAATTTTGGCTTTTGTTGTCTCTGTTTTTGGTGTTTTAGACATGAAGTCCTTGCAACCATTCAGGACATAGGCATAGCATTCAGCATAGCCTACACTCTTGAAGCAGAGTTGTCACTCCAGGAAATGTAGGCTACCGTCCCTGTGCCCAGTTCTTGTGTAGTAGTGCAGAGGTTCTATCTATGGGGAGAGGCAGGCTGGAGAGGTCGTACTTAAGGATGAAGAGCTCCACAGCTCTACGTGAGGAAACTAATTTTATTTGGAACAAATTGTGGAGGATTTCATGCCTAGGGATTCTGCTAAAAGCAATGGAGTTTTTGGTGAAGGGAAACTAAGAAGACATATCTATAACTCCATGATACAAGTATTAATGAGCAAAACTGCTGAGCATCAGATTTTTATCATAGAGAACCGGAGAATGAGTGAGCCAAGAAGGTCTATCCTGTGATGACAGCCAACAGGGTTGGACGGGCTGTCTATATGCTCTAAACTGTACCTTGTCAGGAGAATCAGGGCCGAATGTAGAGAATATTTGAAAGCATTCCTTAACCACAACAATGGGCATCAACAAAGGGCAGAAGTCTCAGTGGCGCAAGAGCTTAAGCACAACCTCTGACCATCTTATAGCTAAACAATGAGCTATTTTGACATAGGGGCAACTCCTGGAAAACTAAGCTTAAAAATGAAATTACCTGTATCCATGGCAACCTGGACGATTGTATGTATGGCCAAGGTGTTGCCCACCAGGAGTGAATGGAAAAGTAAAATCTAGATACTCATACTTGGGTGAAGATGTGGCAAAAACAAACTCCTTTGACTCTAGCAGCAGCCTCCACACCACAAGCACGTTCAATGGTAAAGATTAAAAATCTAACAAGTAAAGGGGGGTTAAGCACAACTCCTGAGTAATAAATGACCTATGCTAATATGTAGGGATAACACCTACATAACCAGGCTGAAATATTAAAATAAGAAAAATTCTGAGCAAGTACATCAAAAGTCACATGGTTGTACTGAGAAATGACTCTGCGGAAGTCTAGCCATTAAACAAATAAAACATTATTTAAATGTTTAATGGCAACTAAATATTATTAAGCAAATAAATACATGGCCAATCAAAAAACTACAACATAACCTGGGGTGAATGGGATCAGCAACATGGGGTGCTACCATACATTACCTGAAAGGCTGCATTTGCAACAAAAACTTTTGAGATGCACAGAAACAGAGAAAATCATAACCACGTACAGAAAAAGAAAGCAGATAATAGAAACTTATTTGGAAATGGTCTAGATGCTGCAGTTACCAGACTTTAAATCAGCCACTATAAATATATTCAAAGAACTAAGAGACCCTGTCTAAAAAATTTTAAAGAAAATATGGCAATAATGTACCATGAATAGAAAGAGAGAGAAATTGTTTTTTGGAGAACCACATGAAAATTTTAAAGTTGAAAATGCAAAAATCAAAATGAAACATTCACTAGATTGGCTCAACAGAAGATTTGAGTTGGCGAAGGAAAGAATCAGCAAACTTGAAGATAGAGCAATACAGGTTATATAATCTGAAGAAGAGAGAGAGAAAAGAATAAGAATAAATGAAGTGAAGTGAGCCAAAGAGAAAAGTAAGACACCAATAAGTACCCCAACAAAGGTATAATGGAAAAACCATAAAAAAAAAGAAAAGGGCAGAAAAATATTTCAAGGATGTCTGAAAGCTTTCTACATTTGTTGAAAAACACTGATCAGATAATTTAAGAATTGTGATGAACTCTAAATATTTTAAGCACAAAGAAATTCACACTTAGACATAATCAAATGTTGATGCCAAAGTCTTAAAGGCAGTCAGAGAGAAAAATGACTCATGATATGTAAGGGAATCCCAAGAAGTTTAACTACTGAATTCTCTTGAGAAGCAATGGTATCCAAAAGGCAAATATATGATATATTTAAAGTTTTAATAAACGAAGATAAAATAAATAAATTCTCAGATAAACAAAATTTGAGGAATTTATTGCTAGCAGACTCACAAGAAAATATTAAAAAGAATTCTTCAGGCTTAAAACTAATGAAATTAGGTAGTAATAAAAAAATTAAAATATAAAATATTTCCAATAATGGTAATTATGTAAGTATTTATAAAAGACAGTGTAATTGTATAATTATTACTGTTCCTTTTCTTAACTCGTTTAAGGAATAATTGCATAAAATATATGTATATAATTGGATTGTTGGGTTTAAAACATTAGACAATAATGTATTTGACAATAACAGCACAGAGGAGATGGGTGGGAGAAAAGTTGTATAGAGTGAGAAATAACACAGATGGCAACTAATTCAATGGAAGAAATGCAAAGAATAAAAAATGGTAAATAAGAGGTACATGTAACAATTCTGCCAACACATACTCTCCTTTCTTTTTTCAAGTTTTTTAAGAGACATAAGATTATATAAAGCAATAACTATAACAATGTATTCTTGAGTTCATAACATATAAAGACCTAATATGCACTCCATTATGTATATGTACCACATTTTCTTCATCCATTCATCTATCATTTAACATTTAGGTTGCCTCCAAATCTTGGCTATTGTGAATAGTGCTGCAATAATCATGGGAGTATGGATAACTCTACCAATTTTATTTCCTTTGGATCAATATCCAGTAGTGGGATTGCTGGATCATACAGTAGTTCTGTCTTTAGTTATGTGATGAACCTTCATACTGTTCTCCATAGTAGTTGCAGTAATTTACATTGCCCCCAGCAGTGTATGAGGGGTCTCTTTTCTCCACATTTTCACCATTTTTTAAATCCCATGTCTTTTGGATAAAAGCCATTCTTTTTTTCGAGATGGAGTTTCACTCTGTCGCCCAGGCTGGAGTGCAGTGGGGCGATCTAGGCTCACTGCAACCTCTGCCTCCCGGGTTCAAGTGATTCTCCTGCCTCACCCTCCTGAATAGCGGGATTACAAGTGGGCGCCACCATGCCTGCCTAATTTTTGTACTTTTGGTAGAGACGGGGTTTCACCATGTTTGTCAGACTAGTCTTGAATTCCTGACCTTGTGATCTGCCCGCCTCAGCCTCCTAAAGTGCTGGGATTACAGGCATGAGCCACCATGCCCCGTGGATAAAAGCCATTCTAGCTGGTGTAAAATGATATCTCATTATAGTTTTGATTTGCATTTCTCTGACAAACCGATGTTGGGCACCTTTTCATATACTTATTGGCAATTTGTATGTCTTCCTTTGAGAAATGCTTATTCAAGTCTTTTGCCAATTTTGTAATTGGATTATTCCTTTTTTTCTTATAAAGTTGTTTGAGCTTCTTATATATTCTGATTATTAATCTCTTATCTGGTGGGTAGTTTGTAAATATTTTCTCCCATTGTGTGGATTGTCTCCTCACTTTGTTGATTATTTTCTTTGTTGTCCAGAAGCTTTTTAACTTGATGTGATCCCGTTTGTCCATTTTTGCTTTGATTGACTGTGCTTGTGGGGTATTACCTAAGAAATATTCATCCTGTCCAATGTCCTGGAGATTTTCCTCCATGTGTTTTTTGCAGTTGCTTCATAATTTGAGGTATTACATTTAAATCTTTAACCCACTTTGATATGATTTTTGTCTATGGAGAGAGGGATCTAGTTTCTTTCTTCTACATATGGATATCTAGTTTTTCCAGCACCATCTATTGAAGAGACTGTCTTTCCCCAGTGCATGTTCTTGGCAACTTTGGCAAAAATGAGTTCATTATAGATGTAAAGATGTGTTTCTGGGTTTTTTTCAATCTTGTTCTACTTTTCTATGTGTCTGTTTTTATGCCAGTACCATGTTGTTTTGATTACTATGGCTCTGTAGTATAATTTGAAGTCACATAATGTGATTCCCCCAGTTTTGTTCTTTTTTCTTAGGATAGCTTTGGCTATTCTGAGTCTTTTGTGGTTTCATACAAATTTTAGGATTATTTCTTCTATTTCTGTGAAGAATGTCCTTGGCATTTTGGTGAGGATTGCATTGAATTTGTAGATTGCTTTGGGTAGTGATATAATTTGGATGTGTGTTCCTGCCTAAATCTCATATTGAAATATAATCCCCAGTGTTGGAGGTAGGGCCTGGTGGGAGGTGATTGAAACATGGGATGGATTTCTCGTGAATAATTACCATCATCCCTCTTGGTACACTTCTCTTAATAATTATCATGAGATTTTGTCGGTTAAAAATGTTAGCACCTCCCCAGTTGCTCTCTCTTGCTCCTGCTCTTGCCAGGTGACATATTTGCTTCCCCTTCACCTTACACCATAATTGTAATTTTCCTGAGGCTTCTTCAAAAACCAAGCAGATGCCGGTGTCATGCTTCCTATATAGCCTGCAGAATTATTAGACAATTAAATCTCTTTTCTTTATAAATTACTCCATCTCAGGTTTCTCCTTATAGCAGTGCATGAATGGAATAATAGAGGTAGTATGGACATTTTAACGATATTGATTCTTCCCATCCGTGGACATGGAATACCTTGCCATTTCTGGCACTTTCTTTAGTTTATTTCACCAATATTTCATAGTTTTATTGTAGGGAACTTTCACTTGTTTATTTAATTCCTATGTATTTAATTTTATTTGTAACTTTGGTAAATAGAATTACTTTATTGATTTCATTTTCAGATTGTTTGCTGTTGGCATATAGAAATGTCACTTATTTTATTATGCTGAGTTTGTGTCCTGCAGCTTTACTGAAATTGTTTATTCATTCTAAAATATTTTTGCTGAAGTTTTAAGGATTTTCCAAATATAAGATTATATCATTTGCAAACAAGGATAATTTGACTTCTTTCTTTTCAACTTGAACATGCTTTACTTTTTTTTTTTTTGTCTGATTGTTAATCTAAGACTTCCAGCACTATTCTGAATAACAGTGGTGAAAATGAACATCCTTGTTATATTCTAGATCCTAGGGGAAAGGCTTTCAGTATTTCCCCAGCCAATATGATATTAGCTATGGTTGTGTCATATATGGCTTTTTTATCCTGAGATACATTCCTTCTATACCCATTTTTTTTAGTACTTTTTTATTATGAAAAGATGTTGAATTTTATCAAATCCTCTTTCAATATCAGTTGAAATAATCGTATGGTTTTTTATCCTTCATTATTTTGATATGATGTATCACATTGATTGATTTGCATACATTGAACCATCCCTGCATCCTGGGCTAGATCCAGTTTAGTCATGAGTAATCTTTTTAATGTGGTGTTGAATTCAGTTTGCTAATATTTTGTCAATGATGTTGCATCAATATTCATCATGGATATTGGTTTGTAGTTTTCTTTTTTGATGTGTGTTTGTCTGGGTTTGGTATCAAGGTGATATTGGCTTTGTAGAATGAGTGTAGAGATATTATTTCTTCCCCTATTTTGCAGAACAGTCTGAGTAGTATTGGTATTAGTTCTTCTTTAATAGTTTGATAGAATTCAGCAGTAAAGCCTTCAGGTTCCAGGTTTTTCTTTGCTGGAAGATTTTTTATTATGGTTCAGGTTTTGAATTTCCTCATGATTCAATACTGGTAAGTTGCTTCTATTTGGCCATCTTTCTGTGCTTCCATTCTATGTTCTAGTTTTTATTTTGTTGAGGAATTTCTATATTGTTTTTTGTAATAGTTGCACTAATTTATAATACATTCCCACCAACAGTGTGCAAGTGTTCCCTTTTCTCTACATCTTCATCAACTTATCTTTTGTCTTTTTGATAATAGAGAATTACAGAGGTATGAAGCAATATACCATTGTGGTTTCAATTTGCATTTCTCTAATGATTAGTGATGTTCAGCACCTTTTCATATACCTATTGGCCATTTGTATGCTTTCCTTAGTGAAATATCTTCAGGATCTTCTTTGCCCATTTTTAAGCTAGGTTATTTGAATTTTTTGTTATTGAATTATATAAGCTGATTATATATTTTGAATACTAATTCCACATTAGATATATGGTTTACACATGTTTTCTTCCATTCTATAGGTTTCCCTTTTATTCTGATTGTTTCCTTTGCTGTGCAGAAACTTTTTAATTTGACATGATATTACTTATCTGTTTTTTTGCTGTTGTTGCCTGTATTATTGATGTGATTACCAAAAGAATTATTGCCCAGACCAATGTCGAGGAGCTTTTCCTGTCTTTCCTTCTAGTGGCTTTAAATAGCTTCAATTTTTATGTTTAAGCCTTTAATCCATTTTTAGTTGATTTTTGCATGTGGTGTGAGATAAAGGTCTAATTTATTTTTCAGCATAGAGATAGACAATTTTCCCAACATTATTTATTGATCAGATTATCTTTTCTTTTCTTTGTGTTCTCAGCACCCTTGTCAAAGATCATCTGACCATACATGTTTGCTTTTATTTCTGGGATCTCTCTTCTGGTCTTATATTTTTTGATAAGTTAATATTGTTGAGATGGTAAAGATCCTGAAATTTATCTACATTCAATATGATTATTATCTAAATACCAGTCTACCCTTTAACAGAAATTGACAACTGATCTTAAAACACATATAAAATGCAAGAAAACTAAAATAGGCTAACAAATCTTGAAAAAGAACAAAGTTGGAGGACTCACATTTGTGGATTTCAAAATTTAGTACATAGCTGCAGTAATAAATGCATTGTGGTACTGACATAAATATAAATATAGGTCAATGGAACAAAGTTTAACATACAAAATTAAACTCATATTTCTGGTGAACTTATGTATTTAAAATTATGATTTTAAATAAAGATACCTTGATAATTGAGTAAGAAAAGAACAATTGTTTCAACATACGGTGCTGGGAAATGAATTAAAGACTAAATGCAAGACCTAAAACTGTAAAACTCTTGGAAAAAAAGATAAGAGTGAATCTTTGTGAACTTGCCTTAGGCAGCTGTTTCTTTGATATGATATTGAAAGCATAAGAGGCTAGAGAAATAATAGATAAATTGAACTTCTTCAATATTAAAACCTTTATATTGCATGATACTATAATAAAATGGATAAACAATCCACAGAATAGGAGAAAATACTTATAAATTGCATATCTGATAAGAGACGGATATCCAGACTACAAAAAGAATATCCTTAACTCAATAATAAAAAGGCATGTAAACCAAATTCCCAAATCAGTAATGAATTTGAATAGAAATTTCTCAAAAGGAGAAAAGCAGATGAAAAATAAGCATGGACAAAGATTCCTAATAGCATTAGTCATTAAAAAATGCAAATCAAAGTGACAGTGTGATAGCACCTCTGGTCTGATAGCAATGAAACCGTGTTTTTAAAGTGCATGTGAGCATCAGCTTCAGTGTGAGAACCTGAGGTTATGGTATACTACCCATTTGTGTACAATACATACTTTATACCAATATTCATTACGCAGCTCTATTTCCCAAAGTGTAGACTACATATGTCTGACACTCCTGGCAATGTACTTGGGATGTTTTTGTTTTCTTTCCATTTAATATTTAAACTTTGTGCTTCTAAAGGATTTGGTTCTCAGAATGCCAGGGGTGGCTCAGCACCATCCCCACTAAATTTAAAACATCCTTTTCACTTTGGGCTCCTGTGACTGTTAACTAGCAGGCAAGGAAAAGAGTTAACACACTGCCAGTGTTTATTGACTTTCATCATCATAAGAAGTATGTCTCTTATTACATAATGGGGGCAGCAACAAAAATATAGAATATTTAAATGATAAATTATATACTCACTTTAAGAGTTTTACCTTTAAATGGTTCAGGATAAAAACAATGGCTTGATACAGACATAATAATTGGGAATTCAATCACCTTAGGTATGATGGCCTGCTTTATCCTACCAGACAAGGCACCCACACCAACAGAAGTTTTCCTGGAAGGAACGGGAATTTAGAACTGGTGGCAAAATAGGGTGAGGTTGAGTATTAACAACAGCCTTGAGATCAAGAACCAAGAATATGGTATATTCCAAAAACCCTCCTCTTGAAACTTCCCCCAGATAGTGTGTCTGAAGAATCCTAGAGAAACTGTACCCAGACTGAATGAACTAATGTGAGAAGTAAGATGGGTTCAGCAGTGCAAGCAGTAGACTATGGTAGATGCTGTGGTGTCATATCCACATCCCATCCATTGTCAGTGTATCTGGATCCCCAGCTGCCGTGAATGGAAGCTTCTGATGACTTACAGCTTCAGTCTGGAAAAGTGCTATTATCAAAGGGAATCAGTTTACCAGAAAAGGCATGAAAACGTATGCCCTTTTCCCAGAGGTGGCTTGCAGGCAATAACTTACTGATACATAGTACAAAAAGCTAACTCGGTCTGGAGTTTGGACAACTCTGATTCTGAGTTTCTCGCTTAATTTGTCTACAGGTAGGACATCAATAGAAGTACATAGTTAAATAGTTCTTTGCCCCAGTTCTAACCCGCTTTCCAAAGCTTTTTTTGTAGATTTCTCCTGAGAGCCTTCCTTCAGTAATCACTTTCACCAGAATTTCATGTCAAGCTCTGCTTCAAGAGAACCTGGCCCAGGACATCCACCCCTCAAAAGACTGCATCTCTCAGACTTAACAAATAAATAATAATACTTTGTGTAGTAAAGAAATATTTTAATAAATGAATACAGAGTGGTTGTAAATGAAGTAATGCACAAAGATATAATAAGCAAATATGAACAAAAAGGATGCTTTTGTAACAATTTTAAGACCAAGTAAAAAGGCAATAGATGCGAATGAATGATTGAATAGTGTTATGTTTACACAAGGTTCATTGAGCAATAAAATACTAGTCAAGTTGAAGTGTCTCTGAATGAAGAATCAGGTTAATAATAGCTGATCCTATGTTTTTCAAATGTCATTGATGCTAATTATTTTATTTCACAGATATTATATTCTTCACTTCCACTTATAAATTTGGGAATTTCCACAGATCTCTAAGAGCAATTGGTAAAAGCAAATTGTATATCAAGTCCTTCTCAGTGATTCAGGAAGTTTAGACAATTGTTTTATTCTAAATTAAAGTGCGAAACTTGCACGGCTCTGATTGTGTTAGCTTGGACTAATTATTTCATATTTCTGAGTCTTACTTTAATCATCTTTAAAATAGAAAAAGAAAAGTCCTAAATTACAGTGTGTTGAAAACCACACATAAAGTCTCTTAAAGGACTATCTTAATCTCTCAGTAATACCTGCTCTTTTTATTGTCCTCTCTCTCCTTTTCCTCCCTCTTCGTTTTTATCTTCCTCCCTCTCCTTTTTTAAAATGTAGAAGCCAGTACATTTTATATAATTTTAATTCTAAAATTTTAATATTCTAAAATGATATCCGAATAGAGCAATGAGAAAGAATAAAATAATTTCATTTTATTTCAAAAAGAATTTCAGTATTTAAAATGCCTCCAACATTATGATTGTTATTAACCTGGATGCTGATTGACATATGAAAGGGCAGAATTACACACTCAGATGTAATAGAACTTTTTTATGTTACACAAATTAGAAAATATATCAAAGAGAATGTTTAGATTTTGTCATAATATTTTCAGAAAGATAATAAAATATTTCCATGTGTCAGCAAGAAGACAAATATCTCTAGTATGCCCATACCATAATCCTGTTTCATCCAAAATCCTCAGAAAAAGAAAATGAAGGAAAATTGATTTAATTTCCAAATGTTATATAATTATATAAGCTAATGAAATAAAACTTCTCATGTTGTAAAAAATGCATAATCACCTTTTGGAAAAATCCTTTTAGGACCCAAAGTTTCTCACTGACCCTGCCACTTATCAAAAATAGCAAGAACAGCAAATACCAGTACTCCAGGTAATTCTGACTAAACGGTGCCAGAATTTTTATCAAGTGCATAATTCTTACCTTAAGGAATAACTTAAGCCCCCTCCAAATACCAAGTTCCTTTGTTGGAAATAACTAATGGCCACCAAGATATAGCTTTCATTGTGTTTTTCCCCATGATAATGAGATTGAATTAACAGACTACTTGAAATTACAGGCAAACTAGAACTTTTAATAAATATTCATGATTTGAGGTAAATAAAAATGCTGCTTAACTCATACCACCATTTCTTTTCTTTTTTCTTTTTTTTTTTTTTTTTGAGTTAGAGTCTTATTCTATCACCCAGGCTGGAGTGCAGTGGTGCTATCTCAGCTCACTGCAACCTCTGCCTCCTGGGCTTAAGCAATTCTCCTGCCTCAGCCTCCTGAGTAGCTGAGATTACAGATGCACCACCACACCCAGTTAATTTTTCTATTTTTAGTAGAGACGGGGTTTCACAACGTTGCCCAGGCTGGTCTCGAACTCCTGATCTCAAGTTATCCGATTTCATTTTTTAGATCTCTTTAAGTGAAGAAACGAATAAATATATGCTTATGTTACAGTTGGTGTAGAAAAAGTATAGGCTTAACAACAAAAACTGAGGTTGAATCCTGGTTCTTTCTCTTATAAGCTGATTGATCTTGGGGCAATTTAATTAACCTCTTTAAACCTCAGTTCTCCTGGGTTAAATGTAAATAATTAAATGTATTACATTGTTGACAAAAGAAAAAATAAATAAATAATCTGTCATGTGTTTTAAAAATAGTCTATAACTATTTGCCTTTTTCTTCTATGCTATAATCAAAGTATGGCACCTTATTGGAAAGAGACAGAATAATATATATGTTTATATTATGCTTTATTATATTATGTTTAGAAGACATATTGTTTTGATGAAAAGGTATAACAGGAAAAACACTCCCAATTTTCTCTCATTAAGCTTAAACCTCTCTTTCAAGCTCTATATTTGTGTGTCAGCTGTCTTTTCCAAATCTTCTCTTGGCTATCTCTAAGATATTTCATACCTAATACAACTATGCTGAGCTACTAATTTCACTCCTTCCCAATTCCCTTTCATAGTAGCCTTTTTTCTCCACAGACATTTCCAAATTATTTAATAGCACCAGCATCCACTCAGTCACATGTCTGTCCTGAGGAACCTGTGACTCTTTCCCTTACCCCCATGTCTAATCTCTCCAATCTCAGTTGTCTTTATTTTATTTCACAAAAACATGTGCCATATACTTCTGTCTTTCGCTTCTCATGAATATTACCAACGCTTTTCATCTGGAGTACTGCAATACCCTCTTGACTGGTTTCATCTCTATCTTACCACTATCAATTTCATTTTCCACACAGCAATCAATATGATAATTTTAAAGTACGAAATGTTTTGTTGCCCTCTTGCTTAAAACCATCAAATGGCTTCCCTTTCCACTTAAAAATAATAGCCATGCTTCCACACATGGCCCACCAGACACCTTGTGTTTGAGACCCAACCTGCCTCTCCCAACTCTTCCTATGCCACTCTCCCCATATTGATTGTGTATCATTCACCAGAGGATCTTGGGTCTTTAACTTTTTTTCTTTTTAATTTTTGTGGGTACATAGTAAGTGTATATATTTATGGGTTATATAAAATGTTTTTATACAGGCATGCAATGTATAATAATCACATCAGAGCACATGGGGTAACCATTACCCCACACATTAATCCAATTATACCCTTTTAGTTTTTTTTAAATGTACAACTAAATTATTTTTGACTAGAGTTACCCTGGTGTGGTAGCAAATATTAGGTCTTATTCATTCTTTCTAACTATTGTTTTGTACCCATTAACAATCCCCACTCCCCTCTGCCCCACCTTCCCTGACTACCCTTCCAGCCTTCGGTAACCATCCCTCTACTCTCTGTCTCCATGAGTGGAATTATTTTAATTTTTAGCTCCCATAAATAAGTGAAAACATGTAAAATTTGTTTTCTGTGCCTGGCTTATTTCACTTAGCATAATGACTTTCAGTTCCATCTATGTTGTTATAAATGTTGAATTTTGTCAAATGATTTTTGATCTCATATTTCATGGCTGAATAGTACTTCATTGTGTATACAACGTTTTCTTTATCCATCCATCTGTTGATGGCCACAGGTTGCTTCCAAACCTTGGCTACTGTGAACAGTGCTACAACAAACACAGGTGTGCAGGTATCTCTTCAATATATAGATTTCCTTTCTTTTGGATGTATACCTAGAGGTGGGATTCCTGGATTATATGGTAGCTCTATGTTTAGCTTTTTTGAGGAACCTCAAAACTGTTCTCCATAGTGGTTCTAATAGTTTACATTCCCACCAACATTGTACAAGAGTTTTCATTTTTTTCCACAGTCTCTTCAGCGTTTGTTATTGCTTGTCTTTTGGATAAAAGTCATTTTAACTGGGGCAAGATTATGTGTGATTATAGTTTTCATTTGCATGTCTCTGAAGATCAATTATATTGAGCACCTTCTTATATACCTGTTTGCCATTTGTATGTCTTCTTTTCAGAAATATCTATTTAGGTCTTTTGCCCATTTTTTAAATCAAATTTTTAGATTTTTTTTTTCTACAAAGTTGAGTTCCTTATATATTCTGTTTGCTAAACCCTTGTCAGATGGGTAGTTTGCAAATATTTTCTTATATTCTATGGGTTGTCTTTTCACATTGTTGATTGTTTTCTTTGCTATGCAGAAGCTTTTAACTTGATATGATCCCATTTGTCCTTTATTTTTCCTTTTGTTGCTTATACTTGTGGGGTATCATTCAAGAACTCTTTGCCCAGTCCAATATCCTGGAGTGTTTCCCCAGTGTTTACTTGCAGTAGTTTAATAGCTTGAGCTCTTAGATTTAAATCTTTAACCCATTTTGATTTAATATTTTATATGACAAGAGACACATTTTTTTTATTTGCATGTGGATTTTCAGTTTTCTAAGTGATATTGGCCTATTGTTTTCTCTTTTTTTGATGTATCTGGTTTTGATATGAGGATAATACTGGCCTTGAAGAATGAGTTTGAAAGTATTCCCTCCTATTCTATTTTTTGGGATAGTTTGAGTAGGATTGGTATTTATTCTTCTTTAGTTGTTTGGTAGAATTCAGCAGTGAAGGCATTGGGTCCCAGTCTTTTCTTTGTTGGGAGACTTTTTATTATAACTTCAATCTCATTACTTGTTATTGACCTGTTCAGGTTATAGATTTATTCATGGCTCAGTCTTGTAGATAGTTTGTTTGTGTCTAGGAATTTATGCATTTCTTCTAGATTTTCCAATTTATTGGCATGTAGTTGCTCATATTAGCAACTAATGACCTTCTGAACTTCTGTGGTGTCAGTTTTAATGTTTCCTTTTTCATCTCTGATTTTATTTATTTGGTTATTCTTCCTTTGTTTTTTAGTTAGTCTAGCTAAAGATTTGTCAATTTTGTTTATGTTTTGGAAAAAACATCTTTTTGTTCTGTTGATCTTTTGTATTACTTTCATCATTTCAAATTCATTTATTTTGGCTTTGATATGTATTTTCTCTTCTAGCAATTTTGTGTTTGGCTAAAACATTTTGATACATGCTATTCCTTCTGCCTGAAAATCTTTATTATTCAATTCCTCACATAATTGGCTTCTTCTCAACTTTTAAGTCTCACTTTAAATTTCTTCTAAAAGCCTTTGCTAGCAACCCAACTTGCATCATACCTCCCCAACTTCCTCTCAAAACACCTTGTTATTTATCTTGCTATTGCTTACTGAGATATATTCTTATATGCATGTAAAGGAGAATTTGATTCCTCCTTACTTTTATTGTCTTCTAGGCAAGGAACAATTCTTTAGTATGACACAATGAAAAGAAAAAAATTATGGCATATATGTTTATTCAGTCAAACAAAGAACACATGTACAGTATTAAAAATAGAGCTGGTCAGGCAGCTCTTTTGTATATATTAATCAGGGAAGTACTTTGAGTTGAAATAATATTTGACAGAGACATGAATGAACCAAGAGAGAGAGCCAAAAGAAAGTACATATCAGGGAGGGAAAAAAAACAAAGTTCCTGAGACAAAGATATTTTTGGTGCATTTGAGAAATAGTAAGTTCAGACAGCATAAAAAAGAGAAAAGGTAGGAAGGAGGGTCAAGTTGGGTCCAGATTGCATACAGCATTATAGATCATGGAATGGGCTTTGGTTTTCATTCTAGGACAAAATTATTTTGTTAGGTCAGTCAATTTTGTTTTCCTCATGGTTTTTTTAGTTTGAAAAATTGATCCAGCAATCCCACTACTGGGTATCCACTCAGAGGAAAAGAAGTCATTATACAAGAAAGATACTTGCACATACATATTTATTGCAGCACAATTTGCAATTGCAAAATTGTGGAACCAACCCACATGCCCATCAGTCAACAAGTATATAAAGAAATTGTGGTATGTATATATATATATATATATACACACACACACACATATCATATCATACCATATATATCTACATATATATATCTTATATATATGATGGAATACTACTTAACCATAAAAATGGATGAATTAATGGCATTTGCAGTGACCTGGATGAGATTGGAGACTATTATTCTAAGTGAAATAACTCAGGAATGGAAAATGAAACATTGTATGTTCTCACTGATATCTGGGAGCTAAGCTATGAGGACACAAAAGCATAAGAATGATGCAATGATGCAGTGGACTTTGGGGACTTAGGGGGAAGGGTGGGAAAGGGGCAAGGGATAAAAGACTACAAATAGGGTGCAGCAAATACTGCTCAGGTGATGGGTGCACCAAAATCTCACAAATCACCACTAAAGAACTTACTCATGTAACCAAATACCACCTGTACCTCAATAACCTATTGGAGGTAATTAAAGCAAATTGAAGATCTAATATATTCTTCAATATGGAGAAGCCACTGCTGCTAATTCTAGAGTCAAAGAGGAGGCCCAGAATATGAAAACATCTAAGCTGCAGCTGGGACCCTGAAGAGGGGTGCAGAGAGAGCAAAAGATAAAAGGAATGGTTAAAAGAAGTGGCAAAGGAAGAGGTTAGAATCTAAAAGAAAATATTTTGAGAAGCTATCTGGCCTGGCCTCAGTGTAGTAAGATAGATAATTAGTGGGGACATTAAGGGAATATTTTTGCAGTACCCTTCTAACTCATTGTAAGTTTATAGTCATCTAATAATATTTATTTCTGTGCATTTGCTAGACAGTACAAGAACATATCTTAAGAGTTAAATGTGAGGAAAATTTTTGTCAATATGTGATGTGATGTCTGACCTTGCATGAATCATGACAAACCATACCAGGTCAAGAACATAACACCATGTTCCCTAAACTACAGGAAAAATGGTGCACAGAGTGAGTGAAGCCAGTAGGGGCCATCCTGGAGTTGGAAATATCATCTCAGAAGGAATCCAGCATGGTGGAAACAAATGGCCAATGAAGATTGACATAGAGTTTAGTGGGAAAATTCGGAGCTACAGTCAGTAGTGAAGGAAAAGGCAGAGCTCCAGGGTTAAGTGAGAAATTCTCTAGTGAAGGAAAATCATGAAGAGTTAATTGATTGTGAATGAAATTAATATAACCTCAAAAATAAAACTAGATACCAATGTCTGGTGACACAAAATTTGCAGAGGGAACAGGTGTTACAAAATGTGATGAAGTTTCAATTTTGTTTAGTGAAATCAATGACCATCAAAAGCCTATTTAGAACGGATGGAGACCCCCAAAAATAATGTTATTTTTGTGCATCAGGTTCAATTCTGGACGGCTTATGAAACTATTTTAGTTTTTGTAGGAAACGTTTTACTTGTTTCTCCCTGGCACGTCCTATTTGGGGCCTGAGTGCTAAAAAAGATACTGTGAGAGAAATGACTGCCACCCCCCAGCTCCAACTCTGAGCAAAGAAGAGATTTTGAGAGTATACTGCTGTGGGAAATAATGAAAAAAAATTTAAAAATCTAGGAATTCTTTTTATCTCAGCCCAAGGTATTTGAACTTCATTCAATATGCTGAGATATCTCTGACCAGAATGTAAGAGGCAACATACAGGTTAAACATAAAGCTGCATGCATAGAACAGAAAAAATGTTCTTGGTTTTCTTTCTGTGTTTGTGAGGGAGCATGATTTTCTCTTTGGCCTCTGTTTTAGGGTATTTGACAAAGACATACAGGAACAAGTTCACCCCATTTTAGATTAAACTAAGGAGCAAGCTCCAGTACATTTACAGACTGGTTTGAACTCTGTAAACCCATGTGTGATTCGTGGTGCTTAAGGTAGCATAGTTCTTTCCCTCCCTAAGAGAAAATGATAATTTTTTTCTTTGTAAAAGCTAAGGAATTTCAATAAAAGGATAGAGTGGCGTGACAGGATTTTCATTTTTCCTTTTTTTTTCCTTCTATCTTTTCCCTGATGAAGAGGGGGTTTGGGATACATGCATAACAAAATAACAAAGACCCTATAGCCAGCTCGCTCACCCAAATAATGCTATGGTCAGTAGGATCTAGTTTTTTCCAGCAAGGCACCTGGTCTTTCTTGTCCCTGGAACAAGGAACCAGAAATACATTCCAGAAAGTATGCTCCTTGGAGCATAGTCTAATTTTCAAAATTAATGGAAAGTACAAGATGGTTCAGAAAGTAACCAAAGGGAAATATCAAAAGAACATATGATGAGATAGATGAAAGGGGTTCACACCGGCCAAATATGAGAATACTTGATCACTAAAACACTTAATGATATAGTAAAGGATCTTAACTCATTGGTTATAATAAACTTCATGAATAAAGAAATTTGAGATAAATTATAACGGAAGTTGAATGACTCCTGATAAATATAGGAAGAATGATGACAATAGGAAATCATCAGTGGAAGCTAAAACTGAGGAAAAATGTAATGAGAAACAGGATAGTTTCACAGTCTCAAAACATTACCTCAACTATTATGATTAATTACAAGGTGGAAAACTGTATCTTTACATTGAAAAAACCTGAGAGACACAATCTTAAGCAAAGTTATCAAAGTTAACCAATATTGAAACATTTCAATATCATGTGCCTCAGATATGATGTACTGAGAAGGATCTACCATTAACTTAATGGTACTCCTTCAAACAATGCTTGACTTGAATCTAATTATAGGACAAAGTCCCAATTTAGTAAAAATATTTTTTAAATGCCTGGTTTCTACACTTCAAAAATTGCAAGGCCAAGAAACTTAGGAAAGGCTAAGACACTATTTCAGATTAAAGAAGGCTGAACAAATATAACAACCAAGTGCAGTCCTAGATTGGTTCTTAGACCAGGAAAAATAAAGTTACTATAAAATATGTAATTGAGACACTCGATAAATTTGATTATGATATGTGGGTATACTATGGAAATATATTAATGCTAAAATTTTCTGATTTTGATTATTATACTGTGGACATGTGAGAAAATATGCCATTTTCCATAAAATAGTACATACTGAAATATTTAGTAGCAAAAAGATACAATATCTTCAAACTTTTCTCACATGTTCAGGAAAAAATCATCTGTCTCTCTCTAAATATAAATGCTTATACATGCAAATGGGTCAAAATGTGACAACAAATTGTGACTCTAATAAGAGGTACCTGGGGGTTTCCTACATTATTCTTGTATCTTTTCTATTAGGATTATATCAAAATACAAAGTTAAAATAAATTAAGCTTTATGTATTCCAAACATCTTGAAAACTATATAGGGCTGTACATTTTCAACAGTTAAGCTTATGGATTTTTTTCATAAAAGGCATCTTCATAAAAGAGGATACCAAAACTCGAAAACTGTTAAACCATAGCTTAATTTTTATTTTCAACAACGAAACCCTAATCAGAAGCTTACATATTTTTTCATTTTTACATTTATTTGTTTTCACTTTCTGTTTATAGTGATATAACATATGAATGTGAACGTAAAGCAAGGATTTTAATTTTCATTGCTTCCTCTTTTCCTGCCTTTATACTCTGATTTTTTTCAACACCTTACTTTCTTTTCAATGAATGAAAATGAATAGGTTTTAATAAACCACTGAATTTAATTTCTAGAAGTTTTGGTTTAGATTCGGCTTTGTTTTCAACCTAATATCCATTGACTTGATTTCCTAGGACTCCTTCAACACTCATATGTTACTAGTCAAATATATTTTCTACTAATGTTCCTGTGTTTTATAGAATAAATAGAAACTTTCTTATTTAAAGTTTAGACTATTTGGATTGGAATCAAATACACTCATCAAAACACATAAATTTTAATAATTTTAAAATAATTAAATGTATTTTTAGTTATTAAAATAAATTTTATTAATTTTAATAATTTTTGTCTTATAAGTTTTAAAAATCAATTTAGCTATATAAATATAAATGAAAGGCTGATCAAGCTATTAATCAAATTGATATTTGAAATACTAATATTTGAATAAGCATGTGTGGACATATTGCAAATATAATATAAACTCTTATTTGCAAACAACCTCTATGGCATTTTAAAATGAAAGCAGCATTCTATGAAATCTAATGACTGTGTATTAAGCAAATAAGCCTCCAGAATCTGTTTTGATTTTGTATACATGTGTGTATTTGTGTGATTTGTTCAACCAATGTTGTATACCAACTTCCTATTGCTCATAATAAATCTTGCAGAACATGATTTTTTGAGACACCTCAATGTTAAAATAACAAAAAAAGTAATGCTTTTCATGTATGCTTCTTATCCACCTTGGAACATATCTGGCTGCATATAGTTTTCGGCCTTTATGCTGAGGTAGAAATTTTAAGAGTAATTGGTTAAATTCACAATGAAGCTCCCAGTTTTTCTTTTCTTTTCTTTTCTTTTTCTGGCACTTTCATATGCAAGGAGACAATTTTTGTTCATTTATATTTTCTGGAAAAAATGTGATTTTCATATAATTAAATAAGTTGACCTTAATATAAACTGGGCAATATGAAATAATAAAACTGTGGCCTTAAAGTAAGCCATTACAAACTTTAAGTACATTAATGGAAACAACTTTCTACAGGTAAAAGTTTGCTAAAGAAAGCACACTATCACATTAGTGACTCTAAGGCTAATTGTGATAACTCATATGACCCTTAATTAAGATGTTGACACAGATGTCCTTTTTATCACCAAGATGTTCTTTTTATCACTAAGAGAAATACACTGAATCTTTTCCCAAGGAAAAATTTAGTTTCTCCCCCAAATATAGCTGGATGAACATGTTTCCAAAATTAAAATAAGAAAATACCAAATAAGCTATCAGTACAACTTTTGTATAGATTTTGATTGACTTTATTTAAATTGTTCATATTATTTTTATGAATTATATACAAGCTTTAGCTGACTTAATGAAAATACTCCAGCTTTAAAGTAAGAGAACATCATCTGGATCTTTTTAATCTGACTAAAGGTACAAAACAAGTGTTTGGTAGTTTAATTATCAGAAACCTTAAAGACAAAATAAAGTACTGGCTTCTGGCATTATTTGATGTACATATAACCCAAGTATATTCCAGATCTTATTCCTGGTAACCAGGATCATTCAAAAAGTTATGACATAAATTTCCCAGCTCTTGTTTCTATCTGTTCATGGAGGGCAGCCATACAACTACAAAGTCTTCCAAAGATGCCGTATAATCCTCTCCTATCTAGCTATCTCACTGAATTTATGTGCAGCTACACAGTTCAGGACACACTACTTTTGCCAACCATATTGGTATCCATAATGTCAATACCAATATTCATTCAAGAACCTCTCATAATTTTTTCTGTTGTGTTACCCATGGCATGAATCTCAAGTTGCAATTTTCTCATATTCATGCATGTTTTTTAAATTGTCTCTCATTCTATAATATAAGACTAATGATATATTTTACTTCTGGTTAATGGTTATATCCATACATCTTAGTACAGTAGTAGGTGTTCAGTGAATGGTGATATAGGAGCAGTAGAATAACAATAATAATAATAAAACTCCAATAGTTTTTCATTGCCTAAAAGACAATATGCAAATTCCTTAACATCAAATAAGGCTTTTAACAAGTGACTGTGACCCACCTTCTTGGTTCCTCTCAAGTCATAGCCCTTCCTTAAATCAAATGGTCATTAAAGCAAACTAAACACTGTTTCCAGAGCACCCCTGCACTTCCATACCTTCAAGTCTTTCACCAGGGAAAATTTTCTGGGATTATTCTTCATATCATCATTTCAGACCAGGTAGTATCCATCATTCAAAGTTCAGAGCAAATGTCTCCTTTTTAAAAAAGAATCCCTCCATGCCCCAAATAGTACTTATCACTCTTCACTCTGTGGTCTCCTGATGTGAATATACAGCTTGTTTGTTCCCTTAAATATTAATTATTGATGCCCTTAATATTTCCCCTTCCCAAATTAATAGAACATAATAAAAGAGAATATCTGAGGTCCCTTAATTCTCTGTAACATAGATACATTTATAATGGGTTTTAGTATTTGTGAATATCAGATTTGCATAGGTGACAATGGCCAGGAATGGTCATCTTCTATGTATCACATACCACATGAGATACTTTGCGTATCAAATGATCAGTCATTAGAACATAGTGTTTGAACTGTGGGTAAAGGTCACCTGAGAAATCATCTACGCAACTACACTAATATAATTGAATTGATATTCTACTTAGAAAAGCATTGTTCAAGCTCCAGTTGCACTTAGGCTTCTCTTGGATCGTAGTGAATAATAATTACATTCTTGCCTTTGCTCACTTTATGTTGACTCACTTGATATGTCACCTGTTTCATCTTTCATGTAGCCCATTAACTGTTTCGAGAATTCTAATGAACAGTGTTCAGATTCTGCTCTTTAATATTTTCTACAGCCATTCCATTATTTCAGTTTCCATTAATTTTCACTATTCTATCCAGAAACTTTACAATCTCCTCGGTGATTTTGCTGTCTCTTTTCTACCTCTGCTTCATCCATCAACAACCCTTTGTTTCTTATCTTTGCCTTAACAATGTATACCAAATTATTTTCATGACACAGTTGGAATCCTCCTGTTTTATATCTCAGTCAATACAGACTGAATGCTCCATAAGGTATTTCTAGGACACATGCACCTTTGAGAAAACCTTTTAGATTGAATTATATTTGCTTAAGATATTTTCTTAAGAGAAAATAATGGTGCTGCTTAGAAATATATGCTTGACATTCTAGCTGTTTTCTCAAATGCCAAGTAATTTACTCTTTCCCATTATTTTTTTCTTTCCCATTTCTGTAAACATAAATCCTTGTGCTAATTGAAATGTTCATTATCTTTCTTAATTGCTTAAAATCCAAAAAGACTCTACCCATTAAAACTGCAATACAAATGGAATGGAAAGTACTGTTACTAGTACTCAGGCTTTGCAAATGCATACCAATGTACTCCTGTCCACCAATAAGATGTCTTTACATCATTCCCAACATCATATAAAATAATGGACTCTTTCTTTTTGCCTTCTTAGTGACCTCAGATAGAAGTCATAATTTAGCCTTCCCTAATTTCTGATCTAAAATTATGGAAGTGGAAGATTTAAGTTGTAAATTATCTGATATTCCATATAATCATTCTAGGAAAAAGGCCTTTTGGAACAGAATTGTTGAACACTTCACATGTAATATGAAAGAGAGTCATAACTATTGATGATTTGTTTTCTAAAAATAATGCAATGACGGCCGGGTGTGGTGGCTCACACCTGTTATCACAGCACTTTGGGTCAGGAGATTGAGATAATCCTGGCCAATATGGTGAAACCCCGTCTCTACTAAAAGTACAAAAATTAGCAGGGGTGCAGTGGTTCATCCCTCTAACCCCAGCTACTCTGGAGGCTGAAGCACGAGCATAGCTTGAACCTTTGAGGCGGAGGTTACAGTGAACCGAGATTGTGCCATTGCACTCCGGCCTGGGCAACAAGAGTGAAAATGATAATATCTCAAAATGAAAATTAATAATAATAATATAATAATGCAATGACAATAATTTATTTTTAAGGATGATTATATGAACAGAAGGGAGTTTTAACCATCATCTAGGCCCACTGAATACAATCAGAGACAAGAAATTGACTACCTCAAACAGTAACACATTTGAGTTTTGAATTTCTTTGGTTGAGGTAGTCTTGATCAGTCTCTTTCTCTCTCTCTTGTTTTTTTTTTTTTTTTGAGATGGAGTTTTGCTCTTGTTGTGCCATGGAGTGAAATGGCTCAATCTCAACTCACTGCAACCTCTGCCTCCCAGGTTCAAACAATTCTCCTGCCTCAGCCTCCCAAGTAACTGGGATTACAGGCATGTGCCACCAGGCCTGACTATTTTGTATTTTTAGTAGAGACAAGGTTTCTCCACGTTGGTCAGGCTGGTCTTGAACTCCTGACCTCAGGCGATCCACCTGCCTCGGCCTCCCAAAGTGCTGAGATTACAAGCGTGAGTTAGCGCACCTGGACGATTAGCCTCTTTTATATCAAGTCTTATCCTGAAACTGAAAAAATAATAATACATTTTTAATGGTTTCTTGTCATTTGATTATTGTGTTCACTTTCAGAAGTCATCCTATTGACAGTATTTCTTTAAAAATGTAGTTTACAGAAGTAAGTATAGTATATGTAGTACAACTAATGCAGCATACTCTCTTGGATTTAGGTAATGCTACCTGACTTAAGAAAAAATAAAAAGTTGGAGGGATAAAAACTAACTAAAAATTTTGAGGGGCTCAAGAAAACAAGCCAGGAGGAATTAACAGAGTGTTTTTAGGAGTTGTCATTAAAATAACTCAGTTTCAGTTATCTTGTCTTTGTCCCTGAGCTCAAGATTCAGTTTCAAAGACTATTGGCCCTGTGTGTGTTTATGTGCCAATC
>NW_012114633.1:5710188-5713295 GCF_000951035.1 Colobus angolensis palliatus
TGCTGGGATTACAGGCTTGAGCCACCGCGCCCGGCCCAGCATTTTCATGGAAATTATTACAGACATAGATCGTTTATAAAAAGACTGATTACCAAAGACTATTACTATGAAAGAGGAAAAGAATGTTACCCAGAATAAGACAACCAATGCCTGATTCAGCAGGCCCAGACCCTCTAGCCTTTCTGCCCGTGAGCAAGTACTTATATCAGTCTGGCCTTGTGAGCATGCCTGGTTGTCTATAAACCAGGGGAAGATGATGACAGAGTGTTGCTTTCACCTCAGGTAAGGGTTAAATTTTCTAAGCCTTTAATATTTCGGTAAATTTTTTTCCTCATTGGGCTTTCATCAGTGTTTTACCAGTAAGAATACTGAAGAAAGATAAATATACTAACAGACAAATAAATGCACACATACATATATGCATCTGACGTACATACATAAATTGATCACATGGTTGGTGAAGAATGCAATTATATCACTCTTTGCACTTTTATGTATTTTCTAAATATTTCTTAATAAAATGCATTTTAAAACATTTAGACACTATAGCATAGTAAAGGATGCCCTAAATATCTTTTATTTTATTTTTGATTTCAAATTGTATTTTATATTCTGGGGATACATGTGCAGGCTTGTTACATGATATACTGCATGGTTCAGAGGTTGGGGATACGTTTGATCTTGTTATTGGGTATTGAACATAGTACGCAACAGGCGTTTTTTTCAACCATTTCTCACTCTCTGTCTTCCCCTTCTAGTAGCCCCCAGTTTCTATTGTTCCTGTCTTTGTTTCTATGTGTACCTAATGTTTAAGTCCCACTTATAAGTGAGAATATGCAGTGTTTGGTTTTCTATTCCTATGCTTAGAATAATACCCTCCAGCTGCATCCTTATTGTACAAAGAACATGATTTTATTCTTTTTCATGACTGTGTGGTCTTCTATGTTGTACATGTATCACATTTTCTTTGTCCAGGCCACCATGGGTGGGTACCTAGGTTGAGTCTATGTCTTCACTGTTGAATAGTGCTGTGATGAACATATGAGTGCATGTACCTTTTTGGTAGAACAACTTACTTTTCTTGGATATATACCCAGTAATGGGACTCCTAGGTTGAATGATAGGTCTATTTTGAGTTCTTTGAGAAACCTCAAAGATGCTTCCCACATCATTAGTAGTTGAACTAACTTACTTACATTCCCACCAGCAGGGTATAGGTGTGTTCCCTTTTCTCCACAGCCTCACCAGTATCTGTTTTTATTGACTTTTCAATAACAGCCATTCTGACTCATGTGAGATGGTATCTCACTGTGGTTTTGATTTGCATTTCTCTGATGATTATTGATGTGGAGTATTTTTAATATGTTTGTTAGCTGCTTGTATATCTTCAGAAGTACCTGTTTATGTCCTTTGCCCACTTATTGATGGATTATTTGGTTTTTGCTTGTTCAATGTTTAAGTTCCTTATAGATTCTAGATATTAGACCTTTGTCAGAAACATAGTTTGTGAATAGTTTCTCCCACTCTTTAGGCTGTTTGCTCTGTTGATAATTTCTTTTGTTGTGCAGAAACTCTTTAGTTTTATTAGGTCTCATTGGTCATTTTGTTGTTGTTGTTGCAATTGCTTTTGAAGACTTAGTCATAAATTATTTGCCAATGTCAATGTCCAGAATGGTATTTCCTAGGTTTTCTTCTAGGATTTTATAGCTTTAGGTGTTATATCTGTGTCTTTAATGTATCTTGAGTTAATAATTTGTATATGGTGAGAGGTAGGAGCCAAGTTTCATTCTACTGCATGCGGCTAGGCAGTTATCCCGGTACCATTTATTGAATAGGACGTCCTTTTCCCATTGCTTGTTTTTGTCAAATTTGTTGAAGATTAGATGATTGTATGTGTGCAGCTTTATTTCTGGTTTCTCTATTCTGTTCTATTGTTCTGTGTGTCTGCTAACCTATTTTCATATGTGTGTCCATGTGTGTATGGATATGTGTATACATATTATTCCCAGAGGTATTAATAGGTATAAGGTTTTAAAAAGTTCCATCATCAAAATGTTTATAATACTCTGCATATTCTAGCACCTTTCTGGAGCTCCACAATTTATATTAACATATTAAAGGCTTTCCATATTCCTGATGTTAAGCTTTGCAAGTGAGATGGGATTGAATTTAATTCTACCTTACACAGTTTTTAATGTGTGTGACTTTGGCCTATTTATGCCATCTTCTTAAAGTTCAGTTTTCTCAACTGAACTTTAGGTGACACCAATACCTTCAGTTTAAATGATAAGATCACAATCTTAATCATACGGACCTGAGTTCAGATCTTAGTTCTTATACATAATCTCTTAATTACTACTCTTCTACATTTCAATGTTCTTAGTGTATATGACAGAGATAATACTATTAAGGTAATTCTTAGTGTGTTGGGATAATTAAGTTAGATAATTATGTACAGATATTAACACTGTCCATGGCACATTAGTCTATACTTTTTATTATTTAAATTTTTCATTTTATTTTATTTTAAGTTCTGGGATGCAAGTACAGAACGTGCACGTTTGTCACATAGGTAAATGTGCGCCATGGTGGTTTACTGCACCTATCAAACCATCACCTGCATATTAAGCCCCACATGCATTAGCTATTTATCCTGATGCTCTCTCTTCCCCTGCCCTGCTGACAGGCCCCAGTGTGTGTTGTTCTCCTCCCTGTGTCCATGTGTTCTCATTGTTCAGCTCCCACTTGTACGAGAGAACATGCAGTGTTTGGCTTTCTGTTCCTGTGTTAGTTTGCTAGGGATAATGGCTTCCAGCTCTATTCCATGTCCATGCAAAGGACGTGATCTTATTCCTTTTTATGGCTGCACAACATTCCATGGTGTATATGTACCACATTTTCTTGATCCAGTCTATCACTGATGGACATTTGGATTGATTCCATGTTTTTTGCTAATGCGAATAGTGCTGGAATGAACATATGTGTTCACGTATCTTTGTAGGAGAATGATTTATATTCCTTTGGGTATATTCCCAGTACGGGGATTGCCGGGTCAAATGGTATTTCTGGTTCTAGGTCTTTGAGGAATTGCCACACTGTCTTCCCCA
>NW_012114633.1:5713345-5720735 GCF_000951035.1 Colobus angolensis palliatus
CTTTCTGGAGCTCCACAATTTATATTAACATATTAAAGGCTTTCCATATTCCTGATGTTAAGCTTTGCAAGTGAGATGGGATTGAATTTAATTCTACCTTACACAGTTTTTAATGTGTGTGACTTTGGCCTATTTATGCCATCTTCTTAAAGTTCAGTTTTCTCAACTGAACTTTAGGTGACACCAATACCTTCAGTTTAAATGATAAGATCACAATCTTAATCATACGGACCTGAGTTCAGATCTTAGTTCTTATACATAATCTCTTAATTACTACTCTTCTACATTTCAATGTTCTTAGTGTATATGACAGAGATAATACTATTAAGGTAATTCTTAGTGTGTTGGGATAATTAAGTTAGATAATTATGTACAGATATTAACACTGTCCATGGCACATTAGTCTATACTTTTTATTATTTAAATTTTTCATTTTATTTTATTTTAAGTTCTGGGATGCAAGTACAGAACGTGCACGTTTGTCACATAGGTAAATGTGCGCCATGGTGGTTTACTGCACCTATCAAACCATCACCTGCATATTAAGCCCCACATGCATTAGCTATTTATCCTGATGCTCTCTCTTCCCCTGCCCTGCTGACAGGCCCCAGTGTGTGTTGTTCTCCTCCCTGTGTCCATGTGTTCTCATTGTTCAGCTCCCACTTGTAAGAGAGAACATGCAGTGTTTGGCTTTCTGTTCCTGTGTTAGTTTGCTAGGGATAATGGCTTCCAGCTCCATCCATGTCCATGCAAAGGACGTGATCTTATTCCTTTTTATGGCTGCACAACATTCCATGGTGTATATGTACCACATTTTCTTGATCCAGTCTATCACTGATGGACATTTGGATTGATTCCATGTTTTTTGCTAATGCGAATAGTGCTGGAATGAACATATGTGTTCACGTATCTTTGTAAGAGAATGATTTATATTCCTTTGGGTATATTCCCAGTACGGGGATTGCCGGGTCAAATGGTATTTCTGGTTCTAGGTCTTTGAGGAATTGCCACACTGTCTTCCCCAATGGTTGACCTAATTTACATTCCCACCAATAGTGTAAAAGTGTTCCTATTTCTCCACAGCCTTTCTAGCATCTGTTGTTTCCTGCAGCCATCACTGGAGCCCCAGTCTGCCATTTCTCCCCTGCAGGTGCCGGGAGACTGGACAGTTTGGAGGAATTCCCCACAGTGCAGCGCAGCAGCTGTGACACACTGTGGCTAGACTGACTCTTTAGTTTTATTATCTGATAACTATTATCATTGTCATTACTATTGGATGTTTGAGATGCTAAATTGATACTAAATGAGTATATAAGCTCTTAGGGCGAGTGACAAAGTGAATGTTTAATAGTGTCTACTGCCAGTGTGGTAGTGGTAGAAGAGGATAAAAATAGCAATAGGAGTGTTTCATTTGTTTAAATACTTTCAGATCAAAATTTTCCAATCTTCCTATAATGCACAATGTTTGAGGACATTATCACCTATTCTTAGATATGCTGGAACAGCCCACAAGCTTTTAACTTTTTAGGAGAACCTTGGTAGAAATTATTTGGGTCCACCTCTGAGTGAATATCTGTGGCCTTCTGGTCAGGCACCTGTCCTTGTTAGGCTCCTCACATTTCATAGTGGATGTTAATCTCACCTTCCGTTTCATTGATTGTTGTAGCATATGGCTTAGCACAAACTGGCAGCACAGAATAGCTGCATTCCAAATATTTGTTAGGAAGTGTGACCTTGACGGTGATGACTGATAAAAGTTGGATTAAAAGGACATTTTGATTGGATCTTTTTTAGTGACATGTTTAAATCTTCCCCTAGATAAATCAAAGAATCAGAGTTGTAAAAAAATTTATGATGAGATTTTATTTACTGCTTTTCCTTACATCGATATAGGTTTTTTAAATTAATCAAACTACGAGTTTTTGAAATTTATTTCTATACTTTTAAATTGTTTTTGAAGATAACATTCAGTACATTGTACATTTTTTAATAAAAATTTTCTCTGTGGTTTCTGTACCTGGAATATTTGAAATACTTTGAGCCACAGTTTGTCTACAACTCATGAAAACTGTAAATCTGATATTTGGGCCATGCTTGCGTTTTTAGTTCTGGTTGCTAAAAATATTCAAACCATTTTTTTTACCATCTTCCCCTTTCATAAATGTATAGACACTTAATTACATGCATTTTGTATGATGTGTTAACATTACTTCTGGCATTATGCTACCTGAATAAATTAGTCTTTTAAATTTTTATTTTATTTTGTATTTTTAATTTTATAATAGTTTGGTGACTCATAAAGACTCAATATATTCAAGGTATATAATATGAATATATATATATACACACACACACATGCATTGTATAATGATTACCACAATCAAATTAATTAACACATCTATCACCACCCATGCTGTTCATTAGATCCTCAGGATTCATTTATCTTACAGCTGAAAGTTATACCCTTTAACCAACACTGCCCTGTTTCCCTCAATCCCTAGGCACTGACAACCCCACTCTACTCTCTGCTTCTCTGAGTTTGACTTCTTCACATACACATAAAAGTGAGACCGTACCGATTTACTATTTAATACTTATTCTTTAAGTATGATATATGTACAGAAACATCACTCATAAATGTATAACTTAATTAATTAGCACACTGGGAACATGCCTGTGGAATAGCACTCGGAATGAGAACTGGGACAATACCAGCAGTGCAGATGCTCTCAGAATCTCCCTTAATCCCTACTATTCTCCTCTTAAAGTCAATCAATATCTTGATTTTTAACATCATAATTAACTATTTTCAGAGAGCATATGAATGGAACTTTATGGTCTATAACTCTATATTATGTTTATGAGATTATTCCATGCTATTGTATGTAGCAGTGGAATTACTTTTATTACTATAAAAAATGTATTTTTAAAAAACTCTTCACATCTGCAGACATCAGATCTTTGACAAAGTTGAGGAAAAAAAAAAGCAATGGAGAAAGGACACCCTTTGCAATAAATGGTGTTGGGATAGATGGCTAGTCACATGCAGAAAAATGAAACTGGGCCCTAACTTTTACTATATAAAATAATTCACTCCAGATATATTAAAGATTTAAATCTAAGACCTAAAATTACAAGAATACCAGGAGAAAACCTGGGAAACACCATCCTGGACATTGACTTTGGGAAAGAATTTATGACTAAGTCCTCAAAAGCATTTAGAACAAATATAAAAATTGACAAGTGAGACCTAATAAAACCATGGAGATTCTGTACAGCAAAAGAAACTATCAATAGAGTAAACAGCCTACAGAAAGGGAGAAAGATTGTATTAGGCCATTCTAACATTGCTATAAAGAAATACCTGAGACAGTAATTTACAAAGAAAAGAGGTGTAATAGGCTCATCATTCTTCAAGCTTTACAGTGAGCATAATGCTGGCATCTCCATAGCTTCTGAGATGGCTTCAGAAAGCTTGCAATCATAGCAGAAGGCAAAAGGGGAACAAGCATATCACATGGTGAAAGCAGGAGTAAGAGAGGCAGAGTGAAAGGTGCCACACACATTTAAACAACCATATCTTGCGAGAATTCACTCAGTATTGTGGGGGCAGCACAAAGTGGATGGTGCTTAGCCATTCATGAGAAACTCAACCCCGTGATCCAGTCACCTCCTACCTGGCCCCAGCCCCAATGCTGGGAAGTAGAATTCAACATAAGACTTGAGTGGGGACACATATCTAAACTGCATCAAATATTCACAAACTATGCTTCCTACAAAAGTCTAACATCCAGAATCTATAAGGAGCTTAAATGTTGAATAAGCAAAATACAAATATCCCATTAAAAAATGAGCAAAATACATGAACAGACACTTCTTAAAAGAAGACATACAAGAAGCCAACAAACATATGAAAAAGGGCTCCACATCACTAATCATCAGAGAAATGAAATAAAAACCACAACGAGATACCATCTCACATGTGTCAGATGGCTATCACTAAAAAGTTGAGAAATAACAGATGCTGGTGAGGCTGTAGAGAAAAGGAAATTCTTATGCACTGCTGGTGGGAATGTAAATTAGTTCAGGCACTATGGAAAGCAGTTTGAAGATTTCTCAAAGAATGTAAAACAGAACTACCATTTGACTTAGCAACCTTATTACTGAGTATATACCCAAAATAAAATAAGTCATTCTACCAAAAATGCAAATGCACTTGTATGTTCATTGCAGCACTATACGCAATAGCAAACACATGGAACCAACTTAGGTTCCCATCAGTGGTGGATTGGATGAAGAAAACATGCTACATACACAATATGGAAGGCTGCGCAGCCATAAAAAGAACAAAATCATATCATTTGGAGCAACATGGATGCAGCTGGCTGGAGGCTATTATCCAAACAAAATAACACAGGAACAGAAAACTAGATACCACATATTCTCACTTATAAGTGACATGGAGACACGTGTATGTAGAGACATCAACAATAGAAGCTGGTGACTACTAGAGAGGGAAGGCAGGGAAAAGGGGAAGGGTACTCAATAGTACTATGCACAGTACCTGGATGATGGAATCAATCATACTCCAAACCTCAGCCTCATGCAATATACCCAGGTACCAAACCTGCACATGTACCCCATGAATCTAAAATAAAAGTTGAAACTATAAAATAAAATGAAATATTAATCAATGTAAAGTTATTTAATACTTTCCATCTGGACAATTAAAGGGCATTAAATCATAAATCTACAGCCCCCAAATTTTTTTAAATGAAAATATATATGTATAAAAATATTGGCATATTTAGACAGGCCTTGAGTGGACAAGCTAATGAAATTTTATAACCTGAAGACACCTCTGTATGCATTTTTAGATTGAAAAACAGAACATGGTCAGTCTCTCCACATCAAACACTTTTGCCTTTTCCAAGCGCTACTGTGGTATGGATTATCTGTACTTTTTAGCTCTTTTGTAGTTTATATACATAGAATCATATAGCATGAATATTGTGTATGTAGATTTAAAATTTCATATGTTTGGAAATTTATCTGTATCTTTGCATGCTGTTGTGGTTAATTCATTAGAATTGGTAATAGAATTCTATAATGTGAATATCAAACAATTAATTTAGTTATTTCACTGCAAATGCACATATTAGTGGTATGTATTTGGGGGCTTTTAGAAGTACTGGTTGTAAGTAAATTTTATTTTACTGACATGTAGGAAAATTTATTTTGAGTGAATACATAGTGATCAAATTGTTGGCTCAGAAGTTTACATTTTGAATAATTTTTTACACTGCAAAAATAAATAAATAATGAATAAATAAGAAAATAAAAAAATAAAAACTCAAACCCATATTCATTCTTCCATTAAAGGAACATGAGCTCACACATCTTTCCATTGAACTAACCCTTATATCATCATATGTTACACCTTGTCTCTAATAATATGTTTTACTTTAAAGTTTGCTCTTTCAGACAGCTTTTTAAAATTAATCTTTGCATATTATATATTTTCTATACTTTTATTTCAGCCTATCTGTAATCTTCTTATAATCAACATATTTATGCCAACTTTTCCTGAACATTTCATATTTTAATTAGTGTTTTTTAGTCCATTTAATAACTCTACCTCTAATACCTTGCTATTTGTTTACTTTTTTTCCTAACTATCCTTCCTTTACTCCTCCCTTCATTGCTATTTTTGTATTATTTTATGTAGTATTTTATTTTTCTTCTCCACACAACTTTTTTCAGCCATATGTGCGTCGATTCATAAAGTCTGACACATTAGTACTTGGTTCACATCATGAACAATGCAAAGATATTGAAACTCAATTACATTTGATACTTTTCCATATTTTGTGCTGTAATTTTTACATATCTTAACTCTTTATCTGTTTTAAGCTAGATAGATAAAACAGTATGTTATTTTCACTTAGTCATTTATTTACTTTTAAAATTCAATTATCTTTTTCCTTTTCTGAATACTCATGTTTTCACTTGGAAATACTGTCTCTATGACCACACTTTAGTGCTCTCTTTAATGTGTGTTCATGGATGATAGATTTTCACAATTTTTTGTTTGCCTAAAAGAGTCTCTATTTTGCCTTAATTTGTAATTTTTGCTGTATGTAGAAGTCCATATTGGAAGGTATTCTCTTTCTGTAGTTAAAGCTATCATTCTATTTTGGTTTCCACTGTTTCTTTTGAGAAATTACCTGTCAGTATTAATACTCTTCTTTTGAAGGTTTATGTTCTTATCCTTCAGACTCCTTTTAAAATTGTCTCTTTGTCTTTGGTTTTCAGTAGCGTGATTATGAAGTGTCTGGGTATATTTTAATGCCTATGTGTATTTTTAGGTGGATTTAGACTTGGTGTTCACATTCTTTCTGAATGTCTATTGTCAGTTTTGGAAAATTCTCAGCCATTATACATTTAAAAAGTGCTCTGTCCCTTTCTATACCTCCTCTATTCTGACTGTCAAGTTACATGTATTTAATTCTTTACACCTGTCTTGCGTGTCTTATTCTTTTTTCCTATTATCCATCATTTAATTTCAGTGATTTTCAGTTTTAGTTCTAAACTTCCATTTGTTTATTTAAAATTTGTATTTATTTATTTATTTATCTATCCATCCTATCATTTAATTTCATAAACATATTAACTGTTGTTAGTTTAAATTCCATGTTTGATAAGTACAACATCTGTATCTGTTTTTGACCTTTCTCCATGTTAACTCTTTTGATTTTTACCCAAGTTTTATCATTTTGCATGTCTAGTTATTTTCATTTACTAGTGGATGTTATGTATTAAAAAAATCGTAGTGACAACTTGGGACCTTGTTTGATGCCATCTTCTCTATAATAATTACTTTTGTTCCCAAACAGTTATAGACTGAGATGATACAAAGCTCGACTTTAGTCTTTATGAGAACTGGTCGATTTCCATTTTATCTGATACTCAGATGTGACCCTTCAAAGTTTTCAAAGTAAACCTTGGATGCTTCCCAGAGCTCCTTCTCCTTGGTAGACTCTAATATACACTTTTCCCTTCATCCAGACTTATGCAAGTTCAAAAAGCAATAATTATGCTTTTGGATTCTTAACTTCTTTGCTGCCACTATTGAATCTGTGAATGCCTTAATGGAAAAAGCAATGTCTGATGTCGGGCTCAACTCTCTGGGCTCTGTTGTACTATGTAAGGTCTTGACCCTTACCTCTCTAATGCCTCTTCAAACAGGTAGGGGTATGTGTGTTTCTGTGTGTGTGTGTTACATTTTGTCTACATTTTTCTTTCTTTCTTTTCTTTTCTTTCTTTCTTTCTTTCTTTCTTTCTTTCTTTCTTTCTTTCTTTCTTTCTTTCTTTCTTTCTTTCTTTCTTT
>NW_012114633.1:5720785-5736716 GCF_000951035.1 Colobus angolensis palliatus
CTTTTCTTTCTTTCTTTCTTTCTTTCTTTCTTTCTTTCTTTCTTTCTTTCTTTCTTTCTTTCTTTCTTTCTTTCTTTCTTTCTTTCTTTCTTTTCTTTTTTTTTTTTTTTGAGGTGGAGTTTTGCTCATCTTGTCCAGGTTGGAGTGTAATGGCATGATCTCAACTAACTGCAACCTCCGCCACCTGGGTTCAAGCAGTTCTCCTGCCTCAGCCTTCTGAGTATCTGGGATTATAGGCACACGCCACCATGCCTGGCCAAGTTTTGTATTTTCAGGAGAGATAGTGTTTCACCATGTTCATTAGGCTGGTCTTGAACTCCTGACCTCAGGTGATCCACCCACCTTGGTCTCCCAAAGTGCTGCAGTTACAGGTGTGAGCCACCCTGCCCAACCTTTTCTACATTTTCCCAAGTTGGTCTCAATAGGAAGATAAGTCAGAAACTTACAAATCCATTATTCCTAGCAGATGCAGATCTCAACTTATTTTCACACACCTAAAATTTATTAGTTTTTGTAAGCCTCCTAAAATCTTTTTGCAATATTACTAGCTTTTTACCTATCTTGGTTATGGCACACTTTAACAAATCTAATTATAAAATCTCTTTCTTGAATGAGAATGGAAAAGCAAAATAATGGTCCTACATTTGTATTCTCTCTGCACTATCTAAGCAATGGCTTGTCTCTTTCTTGATTTTCTTCTGTCTTTGTTCCTAAAATAAACATCTGCTGGATAAGAACTCCAGGTTGTCATTACATTTTGCCTCTTTGAGTTTTCCTTGGATTATCTGCCCATTTGCAACTGTCCTTTTTCCTCCTGTGAGTAATAGGAGCTATCACTTCTCCTTGAATTTCCTACTGTATCCTGTTTTGGATTATTACTTCTCCAGTTTACTTATTACTGAGAAGCATTTTCTTATTCTCTATTTCTCTAAAACAATTGTGCAGTTACTTTGATAAATTTTAGTTTAAAAAATGATAGCCACAAAAATAGAGGTCACTAAAAATATACCTAAGAAGAATTATAAGGATTTTGTAAAGTAATCAAGTTGTCCCTGAACTGTATTAAAATATAAGTCTAATTTGATCTTGGAATAAGCCATCTTACACTGTTTTTTTTTTTCCTCCTCAGTTTCTCTAGATATTTATTAGTTATTCTTATAAAATAGTTTCATATTTTATTCTGGAATTGGAGCACCTGAATCTCTTCATGATTTTTAACAGAAGTATGTCTTATATATAGGCTGTAATTTTTGAGGTCCTTCCTTGCACAGTGAAATCAAGAACTTTAAGTACATCCTAAATTAAGCTGAGGTTTTCATCTCAGTTTCAATCCTGACAATGAAATAAAGGACAACAACTTGAGCTCTTGTCTCACTCTGTCGCCCAGGCTGGAGTGCAGGGGCGTGATCTCTGCTCACTGCAAGCTCCGCCTCCCGGGTTCACGCCATTGCCTTAGCCTCCCAAGTAGCTGGGACTACAGGTGCCCGCCACCACGCCCTGTGAAAAAAAATTTTTTTTTCTTTCTTTATTTTATTTTATTTTATTTTTTATTTTTAGTAGAGACAGGTTTTCACTGTGTTAGCCAGGATGGTCTCAATCTCCTAACCTCGTGATCTGCCAGCCTGGGGCTCCCAAAGTGCTGGGATTACAGGTATGAGCCACCGTGCCCGGCCACAACTTGAGTTCTTTACATGGAAATCTGTTCTTAGCATTTGTAATAAACTTTAGTTACTTTGTTACTATAATTCCTGTCCAAATTTGTACAGTTTTATATAACCAATCATTTCTATTCTAGTTAGCTGTTCCTAAGTGACATCTTCTGAATCTGACCTCTTATAGTAAACTTGAAAACTGCTGAAAGTAGATTTTAAATGTTCTCATCACAAAAAAATGGTAAGTAAGTGAGGTGATGGATAGGTTAATTAGCTTTATTTAATCATTTCACAATGGACACATATATTAAAACAATATTCCACACTATTAATATATATATTTCTGCATTTATCAACTAAAAATTAATAATAATTTTTTAGAAAGCTGAGCTTGCCAGGACATTCCATGCAGAAGTCTGATAGTCTATATTATATTGATGTCCACTTCTCTTCTCCCTCCTTGATAAGATTTGTGAATATTCATTACATATTTATTCAAATAATGCTTATCAATTCACTACTAAGTACCAAGCACTGTTCTGTGTCTTAATAAAGTCTATATTTTGGTAATTATATAATCATAATATAGATTTTGATTTTTACAAAAACAAACATTTATTGAGTCTGACACATACAGTGTGAGTGTGATCAAGAAGTCAAAGTAGAACAAAGTCACGTCCCTAAAATTAAGAAACTCATAATATAAAAGAGATAGAAAAGTGTATATAGTTTTTTGAAACTCTTAAATATGCACTGAAAAATGTGTGCGGAAACTTCTGAACAAGGAATGTGCAGTGACTAACTGGATCTTAGAAGAAGACAAAAAAGACTGTATAAAAACAAAAATATTAGAAATCTTGAAGGAAAAATAGAATTTGGCAAACAGATAAGTTGATGTGGGAAGACATTCCAGACAGAGGGAATTTCCAGAGGCACAGAGATGGTACAGAGCAAGACATGTTTAGGAGATTACAAATGCAAAATGCCTAGAAGAGAGATTTATGAATTTTCTATACATGCATGTATGTTATATATGTAGTGTGTTGATGGTGGCATTTATGTATATTTCTAGGGATTAAGTGAGACACTTGGGTAACTGAGGGACTCTGGTGAAATATTTGGCAAGACCTTTCCATTAAGTGCCTGAAGTGTCTGGCTAAGAGCTTCAGACTATTTTGTAAATGGGAAACCTGAAAATTTTAAAAGCAATACATCATAGATGCATTTTGTAGAAACATAGATTTTCTGTGATAAGTTTGAAAATTATCTTTAAAATCTTCCAGTGTTCCTTCCTAACATTTATTGTGCAAGCCAAACAGTGATGAATATTACCTTTCACAGCTATTTCAGACAGTTTAATGATATGATTAGTATCTCCAAATGTTTCCATCACTTTCACTTTACCTACCAGAATTCCCTTTTTTGTGAGAATTGTTCACAGAAGCAGTTCTGCTAACTTTTCCTTGCTCTTCTGTGATAACATTGTCAGTAAAGAAACACCAGCATTTATCAGATTTTCTACTTCGAGTAGAATGAGAATAGTAGCCCTTATCTAAAGTTCTTATATATATATAGTATGAGGGCACTGGTGTAAGGTGCTTTTCAAGCAATTTTTTACTAATGATAGTTTATGTATGAGTTTGAGAGTTATATGTGATAGAAAAGTTACAGTGACTAAAGGTTTTCCCTCTAATTATATCAATTTTACTCATGTTCACATAGGGTAAATCTAGCAATCTAAAAATTGTACATACCTGCAGACAATTTTATCCAGGCCAGACCCCAGAGTGATATGCTACTACCAGCTGAACACAAACTAATATATTAAATTGCTTAACTTACCAAGAGTATTTTCTGGAGTTTGTTAAAGTCTGAACGGGTTTTCTCATTCCATCACTACTCATACATTTATTTATTAGTTCTCGGTTTGTTGCAATGGATAGATAGCTTTTTCCTCTTTGTATTTATTTATTTAAGGATTATTTAAATTGTTAAGTGTGCTGTAATCTGTTACTATGTTTTGATACTCAAAGTACTCATAAATTGACCAGTAGAGGCACCTCAAGCTAACTCTTCTGTGCCTTAAATAGGCCTCCATCATTCTTCGAGTATTTCCTTGTTTCTGGCAGAGCAAGATGTTCCAAGGGGTTGTGGTTCTTCCCATGAACCAGCCTTGAATCAGAAATCTGCTTACTTTCAGTTGGTTTAGAAATTAAATCTGGGTTCTGAGAGCTAAATATGCTCACTACTCTTAGAGTGTCAATGATTCTCCACCCTCTAAGAGGACTAAGCTGGACAGGTGTGGTGTCATCCCAGCACTTTGGGAGGCCCAGGCAGGTGGATAACCTGAGCTCACAAGTTCAAGACCAGCCTGGCCAACATGGCAAAACCTCATCTCTACTAAAAATACAAAGATTAGCGGGATGTGGTGGTGTGTGCCTGTAATTCCAGCTACTTGGGAGGCTGAGGCAGGAGAATAGCTTGAGCCTGGGAGGCAAAGATTGCAGGGATCACGCCATTGCACTCCATCTTGGGCTACAGAACTCCTCAAAGTCAAAAAAAAAAAAAAAAAAAAGGACCAGGCAAAGAAATACATATATACTTATGTGAGTATGTGTGTCATTGTTAGCATGTGTGCTTATGTGTGTGTGTTCCTAAGAGAATGCACATCCACACACAAGGTACTTTTGATCCCCCTCCATTTTTGTATTTATAACTCCCTTCTCTGAACTGAGAAACATAGCTTCTATTACATATATTTACTTGTTGCTCAATCTTAGAATACTCATAGTTTCTGAAGAGTCTATGCATACCGTGATTCAATACCGAGCTCTCAATGCCATATATTTTCACCATTTCACTATTTCAACATCTTTCCACTAATATTTCTAGCTTTCAGTCTCTTCCAATTCACTCTGCAATTTTTTGGCATCATTCTGAACAAACTACTCAAAAAATTTCATATGTTGCTACTATCAGTAGGAAATTACTTAGCCAGATATTACTAATATGACATTTTCACCTGGCTTTATTTTACATTTAAAAATAATCAATTCCTATTTCTTATGTAGATTCTATGTTGACCTACAACTTTGTTTTTTCCTTGACTGGACACCTATCTATCTTTTGGAACTTATGGTAGCTTCTCTAGAAATAATTCTTAACAATCCAGTTTATTATGATCCCTCCTTCTGCCAACCCATATAGCTGACTCTACATTTTAAAATTTTAGTCACTTTTCTCATATGACTTTGTATTATTGACATTTGTGTCTAGGGGTCTATCACAGAAATGGGTCTATCACCCATTTCTATGATAATGGGTGATTAGTAAAAAGGGTTGTCCAAATGGTTTAAACTTTTATACTCCCAATTATCTTCTCATGTTGATTATCTTGCTTTTAACTGGAATTCAATATCCAGTAATTCCTAAAGTAATTATATATACTATCTTAATTTTGAAAAAGATTATATTCCCAAATGAGGCTTAATTTAAATATTTACAACATTAATTGATTCATTCTACATATACTAGTTTTAAAGTTATCAACTAGAGGTCAATTTCTTTTAAAATAATATAATGGAATATTTCAATATAAATAAAGTTATTTTATAATAAAAAATGAAAGAGAATATTCACTACATTCTATTAAAATATTAAATGTTTTCATAAATCTTTTATGTCCACCCTTTTCTTTGTTTTGTTTTACAGCATTAACTCTGTGTGACTGCTATTTTTTTTGTTAATGATTCTTTCAATTCTGGCAGCCTTTAATTTGCGTCTGCTATTCTTCACATTTTTCTCATTTTTTCTTCTGCCTTTTTATCACCTAGTGTAAAATCAATGCAATCACTTGAAAAGCAAAATCAAGGACAGCAGCTTATTAAAAGGGGGAACAGAGCAATGCCATTTGATGCTAAAACACCTACTTTCAACTCCAAAGCTCAGAAGTTGACAGACAAACATTTTAATTCCTTAATCCTATTTATTGTCTTCAGAGTTCATTGGTTCTGAAGTAACTAAAATAAACTTTATTTTAGCTGGAGGAAGTTTTAAAAGAAATATAGTTATGAATACTATTATTGTAGTCTCAAAAATGCGGTTATTATCTTTTTTAGTATTAAATAAACTGGGAATTAAAATGTTGAATTTAACCTTTTGGTTTCACATAACTACCTTAACTATTTGCTTATCTTCATTTCTTACCCTAACTTATGTAGAATTATACTGCATTATATAGCACTAGTAACTTTAACCACAAACTAATTTACCTACATTTTGCCTTCAATATAGCCATAGGGTTTTGTTGACATTCATGAAGAGAGAAATCTGAGCCATATTCCTCATCATTAGTTTGTTACAATCAGCATTTTTATCTCCAGACTCTTACCAATGTGTCAATCACCCCTAAAAACTGGATCTATAAGAAAGGAAAATAATTTCTAAAATATCCAGCATTATAGTTATCAAATTGCTTTAAAGTAATATTTTAGAAGGGGTGGAGCAAAATGGAAGAATAGAAGAGTCCACCATTGTCCCCCTACAAATACACTAATATTACAACTATCTACACACAAAAAGCATCTTCATAAGAACCAAAAATCAAGTGAGTACTCACAGTAGCTGGTTTTAACTCTACATTACTGAAAGAGGCACTGAAGAGGATAGGAAAGGTAGTCTTAAATTGCCAATGCCCCACCTCCCCCATCTTGTAGTGACCATAGTGGCCATGTGGCATGGAGAGAGAATCTGTGTGATTGCGGGAGGGAGAGTACAGCAATTGTGAGACGTTGCATTGAACTCAGTGCTGCCCTGTCACAGCAGAAAGTAAAACTGAGCTGAACTCACCTGATGCCCACCCACAAAGGGAGCATGTAAACCAGCTCTAGCCAGAGGAATATTACCCTACCCAGCAATCAAAATTCAAGTTCTGACAAGCCTAGCCACTGTGGGCTACAGTGCCTTAAGGCCTTACATGTTCTTTAAAGGCAGTCTTGTCTGCAAGGGCTGCAACTCCTAGGCAAGTCTTAGTGCTGAATTGGGTTCACAGTGAGTGGACCTGGGGGGCACATGACCTAGTGAGATGCCAGCCAGGGTGGCTAAGGCAGTGCTTGTGCTACCCCTGCCTGCACCCCAGACTGCACAGCTCATGGCTCTGAAAGAGAGCCCATCTTTCTGCTTGAGGAGAGGAGAGGGAACAGCAAAGAAGACTTTGTCTTGCATCTTGGTTACCAGCTCAGCCACAGCAGGATAGTACACCCGTCAGAGCTGTGAGACCCTGCTTCCTGAATGACATTTTTAGACATATGCTGTGCTAGAAAGGAATCCACTGTCTTGAAGGAAAGGACTCAGTCCTCCTAGGAGCCACCACCCACTGACTGAAAAGCCCTTGGGCCCTGAATAACCAGCAGTGATACCCAGGAAATACTCCATGGGCCTTGGACAAGACTGTGACACTTGCTGGCTTCAGGTGAGACTCAGCATATTCCTAGCTATGATGACTACAGGGAGAGGCTTCTTCTACTTGAGTACATCAGAGGGAAAAGTAAGGGGGACTTTGTCTTGCACAGGTGGGTAGAGTACCAAGCATGCTCTTGGGGTCCCCAATTTCAGGCCTTGGCTCTTGAACAGCATTTCTGGACCTGCCCTGGGCCAAAGGGGAGCCAACTGCTCTAAAGGATGAACCCCAGACCTACCAGCATTCACCACAAGCTGACTGAAAGACCTTGGGCCTTGAAAGGAACATTGGTGGTAGCCTTGCAGTTCCCCCAATGGGCTTATGGTAGCGGTGGCCATGGGGTGAGGCTCCTCTGCTTGTGGAAATGGAATGGAAGAGTGGAAAGGACAGCATCTCATAGTTTGAGTCACAGTTCAGCCACAGAACAATAGAACATCAGGAGATTTCTAAGGTTTTTTTACACTAGTCCCTGGCTCCTGGACAGTACCTCTGGACCTGCCAGGGACCAGGGGTAACTTGTCACCCTGAAGGAAAGGATACAAGACTGGCTGGCTTTACCACCTGCTGATTGTAGAGCCACAGGGCCTTGAGTGAACATAGGTGGTACCCAGGTCTTGACTACAGCAGGCCTTGGGTGAGAACCAGTGCTGTGCTAGCTTCAGGTGGGACCCAGTGCAGTCCCAGTGGTAGTGGCCACAGTGGTGATTGTGTCACCAGACCCCCAGCTCCACAAGGCTCAGACAGAGAAAGAGAGGCTCCATTTGATTGGAGAAAATAAGGTAACGGAACAAGAGTTTATGCCTGGTGATTCAGATAATTCTTCCAAATCTTATCCAAGACCATGAAGGCAATACCTCTATGAGTTTGCAGGAACCACAGTGTTACTGGGCATGAAGTGCCTCAAATGTAGACATGGCTTAGATCATAACACCGAAGTCCTTTCAAATACCTTGAAACTTTTCCCAAGAAAGTCAGGTAAAAACAAGCCCAGAGTTCAAAGGCAACAATAAATACCCAACTCTCCAATGCTGAGACACAGGTGAACGTCTAAAAAATATCAAGACCATCAGGAAAAGATAAATTCACCAAATGAACTAAATAAGGCACCAGGATTAATCCTGGAATAACAGATATGATTTTTCAGACAGAGAATTTAAGATCATTGTTTTGAGGAAATGCATAGAAATTCAAGGTAACACAGAAAATAAATTCAGAATTATAGTCAATAAATTTAACAAGGAGATTGAAATAATTAAAAAGAATCAAACAGAAATTCTTGTGTTGAAAAATAAAGTGGTCATAATAAAGAATGTATCAGAGTCTTAATAGCAGAATTGATCAAGCAGAAAAAGAAAGGATTCGTGAGCTTGAAGACAGACTCTTTGAAAGTACTGAGTCAGAGAAGACAAATGAAAGAATAATAAAAAAGAAAGAAATATATTTACGGGATCTAGAAATTAGCCTCAAAAGGGCAAATTTAAGAGTTATTGGCCTTATAAAGGAGATAGAGAAAGAGAAAGGGGCATAAAGTTTATTTAAATAAATAATAACAGGAATTTTCCCAAACTTAGGGAAAGATATCAATATCCAAGTACAAGAAGGTTGTAGAACATCAAGGACATTTAGCCCAAAGTAGACTAGTTCAAGGCATTTAATAATCAAACTCTCAAAGGTCAAGGATAAAGAAAGAATCCTAAAAATAGCAAAAGAAAAGAAACAAATAACATAATAAAGCTCCAATTCATCTGGAAAACTTACAAGCCAAGAGAGAGTGTCATGATATATTTAAAGTGGTGAAGGAAAAAATGTTTTACCCTGAAGTTGTATATCTAGTGAAAATACCCTTCAAACATGAGGGAGAAATAAAGGCTTTCCCAAACGAACAAATGCTAAAGAATTTCATCAATGCCTGTTCTGTCCTACAAAAACTGTTAAAGGGAGCACTTTAATAAGAAAGAAAAGGACATTAATGCACAATAAGAAATCACCTGATGGTACAAAACTCACTGATAATAGTAAATACCCAGAAAAACACAGAATATGATAACATGGTAACTATGGTGTGTAAACTACTAATATCTTAAGAAGAAAGACTAAAATATGAACTGATCAAAATATAACAATTCATGACATAGAACCTAAAATAAAATATAAATAGAAACAACAACAATTTAAAAAGCAACAGTACAAAGCTAAGGTGGAGAGACTTTTTAGCTTTCTTTTTTGCTTGTTGGTTTGTTTATACAAACAATATTATGTTGTTATAAGCTGAAAATAGTGGGTTTTAAGATAGTATTTGCAAGTCTCATGGTAACCTCAAATAAAAAAGCATACAAGAGATATACAAAACATAAAAGCAAGAAATTAACTAATACTACCAGAGAAACCACCTTCACTAAGAGGAAGATAAGAAGGATGAGAAGGCCACAAAACAATCCAAAAACAAAAAACCAAACAGCAGGAGTTTGTCCTTACTTATCAATAATAACGTTGAATGCAAATGGATTATACTTTTCAATAAAAAATAGAGTGGCTGAATGAATTTTTAAAATAAGACCAAAAGATCTGTTACCTACAAGAGACACACCACCTACATAAACACATAAACTAAAAATAAAGGAATGGAAGAAAGATATTCCATGCCAATGGAAACTAAAGCAGAGCAGAAGTAGCTATTTTTGTAGAAGACAAAATAGATTTCAAGACAAAAACTATAGACAAAGAAGATCACTGTGTAATAATAAAGGGTCAATTCAACAAAAGGACACAACAATTGTAAATATGTATGAGCTGAGCACTGGAGCATATGTGTGTGTGCGCGCGCACGCACACACACACACACACATACACCTATATATATAACAAATATGACTAGAGCTAAAGAAAGAGATAGGCCCCAACACAGTGATAGTTGGCAACTTCAACATCATACATTCAAGATTGGACAGATATTCCAGACAGAAAATCAGCAAATAAACTGGACTTAATCTGTACTGTAGATCAAATAGACATAAGAGATACAGAACATTTCATTCAATGGCAGCAAAATGCACATTCTTTTCCTCAGCATATGGATCATTCTCAAGGACAGACTATACGTTAGGCCACAAAGTAAGTCTTAAAACATTCAAAAATGTTGAAATAATATCAAGCATCTTTTCTGACCACAATGGAATAGAAGTAGAAATCAATAACAACAGGAATTTTGGAAATGATACAAATACATAGAAATTAACAATATGCTTTTGAATGACCAGTGGGTCGATGAAGAATTTAAGAAGGAAATCAAAAAATTTCTTGCAACAAATGATAATGGAAACACAACATACAAAGTCTAAGGGATATAGCAAAAGCAGTGTTAAGAAGGAATTTTATAGCTATAAGTGCCTACATCAAAAAATTTAAAAAAAAATCAAATAATATGTCTTATTTTAAAAAACTAGAAAAGCAAGAACAAACCAAACCCAAAATCAGAAAAAAATAATAATAATAAAGACCAGAGCAAAAATAAATGAAATTGAAATGAATAAAATAAAACAAAAGATCAATGAAACCAAAGGTTTGTTTTTTGAAAAGATAAACAAAATTGACAAACATTTGGCCAGACTAAGAAAAAAAGAGAGAAGCCCCAAATTAATAAAACTAGAGAAGAAAAAGGAGACATTACAAACGATACTGCAGAACTTCAAAGGATCATTAGTGGCCACTATGAGCAACTATATGCCAGTAAATTGGAAAACTTAAAAGAATGAATAAATTTCTAGGCACATACAATGTACCAAGATTGAACCATGAAAAAATACAAAACTTGAACAGACCAATAGCAAGCAATGTGATCAAAGCCATAATAAAAAGTCTCTCAGCAATGGAATCTCAGAACCCAAAGAACTCATTGCTGAATTCCACCAAACATTTAAAGAACAAATACCAATTCTGCTCAAACTATACTGAAAGTGAGAAAAATAGAGAATACTTTCAAACTCATTCTACAAGATCAGTGTTACCCTGATACTGAAACGAGAAGAAGACACATTTAAAAAAACAAAACTATAGACCAATTTCACTGATGACTATTGATGCAAAAATCCTCAAAAACGTACTAAGGAACTGAATTCAGTGATGCATTAAAAATATAAATTAAAAAGGTAATTCACCATGACCAAGTGGAATTTTATCTCTCTGATGCAAGAATGGTTCAATATATGCCAGTCAAACAATGTGATACATCATATAAACAGAATGAAGGACAAAAACCATATGATCATTTCAATTTATGCTAAACAAAGCATTTGATAAAATTCAAAATCTCTTCATGATAAAAACCCAAAAAGACTGGGTATAGAAGGAATATAACTATGCATAATAAAAGTCATATATGACAGACCCCCAAGTATCATACTGAATGAGGAAAAACTGAAAACCTTCTTTTAAGATCTGAACACAACAAGGATGCCTACTGTAACCACTGATATTCTACATAGTACTGCAAGTTCTAGCTAGAGCAATCAGACAAGAGACACAAAGGGCATCCAACTAGAAAATAAAAAGTCAAATTATCCTTGTTTGTAGATAATATAATATTATATTTCAAAAACCTAAAGACTTCAGCAAAATGAGAATTGATAAGTTCATTAAAGTTGCAGGATACAAAATCTACATACAAAAATCAATAGCATTTCTATATGCCAACAGCAAGCAATCTGAAAAATTAATGTAGAAAGTAATCCCATTTACAATATCTATGAATAAAATTAAATACCTAGTCATTAACCTAAACAAACAAGTGAAAGATCTCTACAAGGAAAACTAAACTTCTGATGCAAGAAATTGGAGACACCAAAAAAATGGAAAAAATTCCATGTTCATGGACTGAAAGAATCAATATTGTTAAAATGTTTATACTAGCCAAAGAAATCTACAGATTTAGTGCAATCCTGATCAAAATTCCAATCGTATTCTTTATAGAAAAAAAAAATCCTAAGATTGATATGGAACCATGAAAGATCCAATACAGCCAATGCTATCCTAAGCAAACAAAACAAAACTGTACACTACCTGACTTCAAATTACACCACAGAGTTATAGGAACCAAAATAGCATAAAACTGCCACTAAAACAGACTCATAGATCAGTGGAATATAATAGAGAACCAAGAGATTAATACATACATCTACACTGAACTCATTTTTGACAAAGGCATTAAGGACATACATTGGGGAAAGGACAGTGATATGGTTTGGCTGTGTCCTCACCCAAATCTCTACTTGAATTGTATCTCCCAGCATTCCTACGTGTTGTGGGAGGGACCCAAGGGGAGCTAATTGAACCATGAGGTCCAGTCTTTGCCATGCTATTCTCGTGATACTGAATAAGTCTCATGAGATCTGATGAGTTTATCAGGGGTTTCCGCTTTTTCTTCTTCCTCATTTTCTCTTGCTCCTACCATGTAAGAAGTACCTTACACCTTCCGCCATAATCCTTAGATCTCCCCAGCTATGTGGAACTGTAAGTCCAATTAAATCTCTTTTACTTCCCAGTCTCAGTTATGTCTTTATCAGCGGTGTGAATACAGACTCATACAGTAAAGTGGTACCGAGAGTGGGATGTTGCTGAAAAGATACCCAAAAATGTGAAAGCAACTTTGGAACTGGGTAACAGACAGAGATTGGAACAGTTTGAAAGGCTCAGAAAAAGACAGGAAAATGTGGGAAAGCTTGGAACTTCATAGAGACTTGTTGACTGGCTCTGCCCAAAATGCTGACAGCAGTGTGGACAATAAAATGCAGGCTGAGGTGGTCTCAGATGGAGATGAGGAACTTGTTGGGAACTGGAGCAAAGGTGACTCATCATGTTTTAGCAAAGAGAGTGGTGGTGGCATTTTACCCCTGCCCTAGAGACTTGTGGAACTTTGAACTTGAGAAAGATGATTTAGTGTATCTGATAGAAGAAATTTCTAAGCAGCAACGCATTCAAGAGGTGACTGTTAAAGGCATTCAGAAGCAGAGCATAAAAGTTTGCAACATTTGCAGCCTGACTATATGATAAAAAAGAAAAACCCATTTTCTTGGGAGAAATTCAAGTCGGCTGCAGAAATTTGCATAAGTAGAAAGGGGCCTAATGTTAATCCCCAAGACCATGGGGAAATTGTTTCCAGGTCATGTCAGAGACTTTCACAGCAGCCCCTACCATCACAGGCCCCAAGGCCCAGGAGGAAAAAATGGATTCATAGGCCAGGCCCAGGGTCCCAGTGTTGTGTGCAGCTGAGGGACTTGGTGCTCTATGTTCCAGCCACTCCAGCCATTGCTGAAAGGGGCTAATGTACAGCTTGGGCTGTGGCTTCAGAGGGTGGAAGACTCAAGCCTTGGCAGCTTCTATATGTTGAGCCTGAAGGTGCACAGAAGTCAAGAATTGAGGTTTGGGAACCTCCACCTAGATTTCACAAGATGTGTGGAAATGCCTGGATGTGCAGGCAAACGTTTGCTGCAGGGGCAGGGCCATCATGGAGAACCTCACTAGGGCAGTGCAGAAGGGAAATGTGGGGTTGGAGCCGCCACACAGTCTCTACTGGGGCACTACCTTGTGGAGTTGTAAGAAGAGAGTCACCATCCTCTAGAACCCAGAATGGTAGATCCACCAACTGCTTGCACTGTGCACCTAAAAAAGTTGCAGACACTCAATGCCAGCCCCTGAAAGCAGCAAGGAGGGAGGTTGTACCCTGCAAAGCCACAGGGGCAGAGTTGCCCAAGACAATGAGAACCCACCTTTGCATTAGTGTGACCTGGATGTGAGACCTGGAGTCAAAGGAGATCATTTTGGAGCTTTAAAATTTGACTTCCCCACTGGATTTTGGACTTGCATGGGCCCTGTAACCCCTTTGTTTTGGCCAATTTCTCTCATTTGGAACAGTTGTATTTACCTAATGCCTGTATCCCCATTGTATCTAGGAAGTAACTAGCTTACTCTTGATTTTTGGAGGGGTGAGGGATGGAATGATATGGTTTGGCTGTGTCCCCAACCAAATCTCAACTTGAATTTTATCTCTCAGAATTCCCATGTGTTGTAGGGGGGACCCAGGGGGAGGTGAGTTAATCACAGGGGCTGGTCTTTCTTATGCTGTACTTGTAATAGTGAATAAGTCTCATGAGGTTTGATGGGTTTAACAGGGATTTTTTGCCTTTGCTTCTTCCTCATTTTCTCTTGCTGCTGCCATGTAAGAAGTGCCTTTCACCTCCCACCTCCCACCATGCTTCTGAGGTTTCCCCAGTCATGTGGAACTGTAAGTCCAATTAAACCTCTGTTTCTTTCCAGTCTCAGTATGTCTTGTAAAATTAACTATTTTATATGTTTTATGTAGAAATTCATAGCAAAACTTATCTTCTGTAAATGACTTTTGGAAAGGAGTTTGTCCAACCATCTCTAAGCATTACATATGCCTGTACTTGTCCACTGGATTGCAAGCAGAGAGAAGGAAGTGAGGGGGAATGGTTCAAGGCCAAAATGCACATTTAGAAGATAACTCAGATTATAACCATTGTTATGTGTGTGCAATTTTATTTAACACTGCTGTGTATATGGTGTACAGGTTATATAAAATATCTAGTCTTTCTAGATATTTGGAAATGCTTGATGTATTTAATAGCAGCAACAGAATGACACTTTTTGTAAATAGCTTTTAAAAACTGATGGGAAATGCTCTTTGGAAGTGGAATTGTTGAACCACCTCTGTGAACAGCACATTTCATGTACCTGTTCATTGGATTGAGGAATGTGGAAGGGAAGAAATTGAAGTGTTTTGCCAGTGTTTATTAGAAAATTTCAGCTTAATCCATTGCCTATGTATTACATGCATTTCATTTAACTTTGCTATACTGTATATATTGTGTATATAGTAGACATATGAATCATTATTTTATAATATCTAATCTCTATATATTAAAGAGGTTGCCAATGTTAAAAAATCAATCAATTATAGAACAAAAGAAAATACAGAAATGACAAATATCCAATAAAAAATATAGTATTGAAAAAGGAAAATAAAATTAAGCAGAAAAGAAAAAAGAAGAAAATAACAAATATAGAATGAAGCCAAGAAGATCCAATGCAAACTTGGAATTCCTGAAAGGAAGAAAACAAACAAACAAAAACAATGGGAATGAAAATAATTCAAAAAGTCAAATTGGGAATAATATCTTTAAAAATAAGTTTGGCTAGGCACAGTGATGCCTATAATCTCAGCAATTTGGGAGTCTGAGCCAAGTGGATTGCTTGAGCTCAAGAGTTTGAGACCAGCCTGGGCAACATGGTTAAACCCTGTATCTTTAAAAAGTTTTTTTTTTTAAATAAATAATTTTAAAGAAACATTGACTCAGATAGTCAACAATAAGGTTTGATAAAATCTGATAATATTATTGAATTTTTAAAAGAATAAAATGGACTCGAATCCAGACAAAACATGGTCACTTAAAAGGGAAAGGAAATTGAAAGTACATTTTTCTTTTCAAAGTTTGCAGACTATGTCAGATGCCAATGCAGCAAATGCATTTAAAATACCTAAGGGAATAATATATGAAAACAGAATTTTATATATACTGATGATGGCAGTGGCAGCCTGTCTAGAGTGGCCACTGCCATGACGCTGGGTGCAGTGAGAGAGGTGCAGCTGGGGCTGGATGCTCTATGGAGCCAGTGAGAGCTGGGAACAGGCAGAAGCCCCTGCTTCTGAGTTGGCAGTGTGGGAGCCTCACATTTCCTGGGCACAGCTGCAGCCTCCCAGCTGAGGTTGTGGATCCAGGCATCCCTGTGCTCTCAGTGGCTGGGAGCA
>NW_012114633.1:5743391-5745699 GCF_000951035.1 Colobus angolensis palliatus
TGGCCTGCACGCATCCCTCAGCACAACCTGGTTGCCATGAATAGCAGCAGCAGGAGGTGGACAGGCTCCTGGGTGGAAAGGGGCAGGTCCTTGGTTAAGTCCCAACTTCAAGCCAGGGAATGAATACCTGAAGCCTAGGGTTCAGACTGCCAGTCCAGCAGACCACAGTAGGAATTTATGGTACTTTTCTGGGCCCATCCAGGGCTGCCCATGGACCAGTAAGCATGCACTTCCTCTCCTCTGAAGTTAATAAAAATCCCAGACTCAGCCTGATTTAAAAGAGATGTCAGGACAAAGAGCTGCAGAAAGGAGCTATCCACTCCAAGGTCTCTTCTCTGCTGAGAACTGAGCAGAAAATCAGGATGACCAGATGTGGAGAGGAGCTACCCACTCCGGAGCATCCTCTCTGCTGAGAACTGAACACTGGTCAGGCCACCCTGGCTGTGGAGAGGAACTACCCACTGCGAGTCTCCTCTGAGCTGTTCTATCACCCAATAAAATTCTTCACCTTGCTCAACTTCCACTTGTCCATGTACCTCATTCTTCCTGGGCACAGGACAAGAACTCGGGATGCACCTAATGGCAGGGCTGCCAAGAGCTGTAACACAAACAAGGCTGAAACACATCCTTTGCTTGCCACATTGCAGACAAGAAGGAGGAGAGAAGAGCTGTGTCCCTTCAGGGACCCCAGACCTAGGAGCTCCCCAAGTCATGGCTGTCACACCCTTTTTGGGGCTCTGCAGTTTCTGGCATCTCCAAGCTCATGGCCACCAACGTGTTCTCCAGTGCCAGCCATAGAAGCTGCTCACAGGACACCTGGTCCAGCTGCAGCTTTGCAGGGAGCTGGCGCCCATGCCAGTATCTGGAGTTGCCCATACTGCTACAGCCAGCATCCTTGGCTGTGCACAGTGGCCGGCCCCTATGCTTGCTCACTGACATATCCCTCACCACTCTGCTTGCCCTTGGCAGGGATGGGATCCAGGCCAGCAGTGAGAGCCAAGCACAACCTGCCAGGCAGAGTGTGCCCAGTGGGCCTGAGCAAAACTTGGGCAACGATGCCACTGAGCACAGAGGTTTCTGGCTGGTAAGGCAACACCCCAAGGATCCCATAACACTGAGACTGAATTTAATGCCAGATGAAAATAAAAAGCTACTACGTGTAAATGTGCAATAAATCAGTGAATATGTTTTCTGATCCATGTTTTCTGAATAATCTGTCACTGAAACTGCTTCAAATAGACAAGGCATGTTTAGAAAAATCTGCATAATGAATGATATTGAGCATTGAATATATTTATCTTTACAAATAACACAAAGTTATATATATCAAAGTGATTAAATGTCTTGGATTTTTACATATTCTGAGATTTTACAAAGAGATTATAGATGGATTGTTATAATAAATTTATCCCAAATGAAGGTATAGGCGAGAGAAATCTTCATAGAGAAAGCTCACTAATATCTTGTAAGTGTTAACTGGGAGTTAGATAATATTTCCTTAAGCAAGAATCTTGGAGAGGGGGAGGAAAGTGGAAGAAACACTTTATTAGAAAATTGCAAAATTGTTCATTGTGCTATAATAATGGATGATATCTATTTAAAAAGAAGGGACTAAGTGTATACTTTAAAGCTGTTAGTAAAAGTTTGTGATTAGAACAAATGCAAATCATTATAAATATCAAATTAAAGGTTTTAAAAAGATTATATTTTATTTTTCAAAGGAGCAATTATTGAGGATTTTGAGGGGAATAATTCCATCACTTCTAACTCAATATGGATGGGTTAAAGAGGGAAATAGTGTTGGCAGGGAAATTTGGTTCTGTAATGTTGATGCAAAGGAATCTCACTTTTCATTGGAATACTATTTCTTAATAGTATTACAGGGTTGTATTTCCCGATATTTTGTGTTTCTTCTATTGGTGTCTATGAGGTAAAAGATTTCGTAGTTCTCATATCTTTACATTTATCTTATAAGCTTATCATATTATGGCTTATAAAAATAACTTCTAACCTTTTATTCTGTCAGCTCCGGAAAAGTTTAAACAACACTGGGCAATTTCTTTTTTTGTGCTGGGTTTTATTGTTATGTTTATTTATTTTTTAAATTATACTTTAAGTTCTAGGGTACATGTACACAATGTGCAGGTTTGCTACATAGGTATACATGTACCATGTTGGTGTGCTGCAACCATTAACTCATCATTTACATTAGGTTACATTAGGTATTTCTCCTAATGCTGTCCCTCCCCACTCCCCCAACCCCATGTCAGGCCCCGGTGTGTGATGTTTCCCACCCTGTGTCCAAGTG
>NW_012114633.1:5745940-5779771 GCF_000951035.1 Colobus angolensis palliatus
TGTGCATGTGTCTTTATAGCAGCATGATTTATAATCTGTTGGTTATATACCCAGTAATGGGATGGCTGGGTCATATGGTATTTCTAGTTCTAGATCCTTGAGGAATCCCCACACTGTCTTCCACAATGGTTGAACAGTTTACAGTCCCACCAACAGTGCAAAAGCGTTCCTGTTTCTCCACATCCTCTCCAGCACCTGTTATTTCCTGACTTTTTAATGATCGGCATTCTAACTGGTGTGAGATGGTATCTCATTGTGATTTTGATTTGCATTTCTCTGACAGCCAGTGATAATGAGCATTTTTTCATGTGTCTGTTGGCTGTATAAATGTCTTCTTTTGAGAAGTGTCTATTCATATCTCTTGCCCACTTTTTGATGGGGTTGTTTGATTTTTTCTTGTAAATTTGTTTAAGTTCTTTGTTGTGGATTCTGGATATTAGCCCTTTGTCAGATGGGTAGATTGCAAAAATTTTCTTCCATTCTGTAGGTTACCTGTTCACTCTGATGGTCATTTCTTTTGCTGTGCAGAAGCTCTTTAGTTTAATTAAATCCCATTTGTCTATTTTAACTTTTGTTGCCATTGCTTTTGGTGTTTTAGTCATGAAGTCCTTGCCCATGCCTGTGTCCTGAATGGTATTGACACTGGGCAATTTCTTAAAGTTTCTTGTCTCTTCCATATTTATGCATTGTATTTATGTATATATTTTTGCTTAGCTTATCTAAAACAATAAGGTCCTTGTACTTATTTTTGTGAAACTCTTTTTTTTTGGTTCAAGAATAATTCACCTAGTTACATTTTCTTTGAAGGAATCCACCTATTCAGATTATCTACCTCTTCTGGGGTCAGTTTTAGCAACATGTAATTTCCCAAAATAATAATCTCTTCCTCTAGTTTATTCTAATTTCTTTGCACAGAGTTAAGTAAAGTAAATCTAAAATTCTTCCAGATTCTTTTCAGTCTATAGTTATTCTATGTTTTAAAATTTCTAATTAGTGTTTTCTTCTGAAAAGTAAGTTAGCTTCTCTTTGTTGGCACATTTTACTGTAACCGCTCCTGTCCCTGACCTTTCAGATGTAACTGCCCTGTTATTAGTAGTGTAAGGATTAATACACTAACGATGCTTTGCGATTGACTATACCCTATCCACATCTTTGTATACAGTCCCTTTATTAAACCTGTTTGAGTTCTCCAAAATTGAATATATAATCACTTTCTGACAAAAATTCACTACTCTCCATTACAACTTTTATTAGAGATATGATTCTACTGACACTACCATGTTAAAAATCATCCTCTTCTCTAACTATAATTTCACAAATTGTTAGTCCTCATTCTATACTTAAAAGCATTCAAATCTCTTTACTTGTCCTTTCATTGTGGATCTTTTTATATAGAAATCAAACTGATAATGATAAATTCTATGTTCATTTTTTTCTTTCTCACAGAAAATTCTTTTCCAGATTTAATGTTGTCTGGATCTTTAGAGATGGCTTGAAGGACCTATACTTCTGCTGCAGCAATTATTTTATATACAATGTGAGAATTATTTTTCTGTTTAATTTTCAAATACATAGTTTGTCTTTGCCCTTGCATATTGCTTTCATAGGTGCTTCTCAAAACCCTTTCTGAGATACAAATATGCGGGCAAGGGTGAGGTTTTATTCACAGCCACTTGGTCTAATTCCAAAGTCAAATAGGCATTAATCCAATGAAGGCTATGCAACACATCCTTTGCTTGCCACATTGCAGGCAACAAGAAGGAGAAAAAAGCTGTGGCCTTTCAGGGAGCCCAGACCTAGGAGCTCCCCAGGTCAGGGCTGTGACACCTTCTTTGGGGCTCTGCAGTTTCTGGCATGGGGAGCTTCTGCAGCCTTTACTTTTGTGCTTGACCTTATTGCTGGATAAAATATAAAATATTGTTACCTTCAAAATTCAGTTCTACCAAGACATTATTGTAACAGACAACATGGACAATATTAAAATTAATTTTGCTTCTTGTAGAGATAAGATCTCACTATGTCACAGAGTCTGGTCTCTGACTTTTAGCCTCAAGGGATCCTCCCAGCTCAACTTCCCAAAGCATTGGGATTACAGGCATAAGCCACCACGTCTGGTTGATAAACAGTGTTTTAACTGAGACATACCTGTTATAAAATCACTTTATCCATAATGTTTTCCTTTTCTTTAAATTTATCTATTTATTAGTTACTTATGGCATGCTATTGTAATCAATCTAAGTGAAGTCTTATATTCATCGAATTTTAAAATAATTATTACCGTTAATATTTTGTTTATTCCAGTATTATAATCACATTCCACTATCCTTCATTCTTTTTTGCTAAGTTATGTCCACTCAATTTCTCTTTTATATGTTTATGTATACATAAAAATGTACATAGATTAACTTGTGTATAACCTCATTTTTATAATTTTTATTTAAATTGTGTTTTGAGGTCTATACTTATTGAAAAATTTTACTATGTTTTTCATTTTCTTAGTAAAATTTATGCTTAGTGATATATTTCTGTATTCTCCCATTTTTCCACTGCTACAAATAGATATGCAAGAACACCCTTTAAAATACATATTTTTGAACCCATATAGGAAAGTCAATTTGGACGATATACCAAGGAATAATACATTCATTGTTATATGTATTTCTAGATTGTTCTCAAAAATGGCTATCTACTTATTTATTCAACTTTTCCTATGAGAAACATGAATTCTTGCAAGCTTGACTATTAATATCATCTTTGTGATATTATTCATTATTCATTATAGTTATTGAAAAGGATTCTGCTGGTCTTTATGTTTTGAGTATTATAATAGTGGTTCTGTGAATGTGATCAGATTTCAGATCAGATATATAACCATATGTGTACTTGCTAGCTCAAAACACATGCATATGAAGAACCAGAGAGTTCCAGTTGCTCCAACTCATTCTGAAACTATATCCCAATTTTTTTCCATTTTATTCATTCTAGTGGAGGTAGTGAAGGTTTATTGTGATTTTATTTTGTATAATTTAATTGCATATTTAATTACATTGAACACATTTTATACAATTTTTTATTTGGATATTTTATTTTAAAACTTATAATCATCGATTGTCCGTTGAGCTATCTTTTATTTCTGTTGATTTGTTGGAATGTTTACATGTTCTGGAAGTGTGCCCATCAAACATATATTCTCCCACTCTATAACTCTATAGGCTACTCTTTTTACCTTCTTACTGTTTCTTACTGCTTTTTGATGAACTGAAGTTCCTACTTTTAATATGGACTATTGTATCATTTTTCTTAGCACAATTTATGTCCTTTTTAAGAAGAAGATTCTTGCTTACTACACGTACATAAAGATGTTCTCCTACATCTTTCTTTAAAGTAGAAATATTTCATATTTATACATGAAATCCATATGGAATTGATTTTTGTTTGTGGTTCTTTTACATATATCCCATATAACTATCCAAATGATCCAGCACTATTCATTAAAAAGAAACTCTTCTTTACTTCTACACTCTCGCCTTTGTCATATCTCAAGTGACCATTTATGTGTAGATGTGTTTCACAATCCTCTATTCTGTTATTCCAATCACCTTTGGTAACAAACTCTTGTATAACTTTTGTTAGATTATTTTAGTAAATTCTGGGTTTTCTCCAATCCTATTGTAAAAGCTATCACTTTAAAAACATAAGTATCTATTTGTTCCCAGTATATTAAAATATGACTGATTTTATTTTTATATACCTTATTTTTATTTTATATACTTTAATTTTATATACCTTATTTTTATTTTATATACCTTAATTTTATATACCTAGAAGCCTCCCTGGATTAACCTGTTAATTCTAATTGTCCATTTCTCGACACTTTTAGAATTTTGTTTATATTCATGTCATCTGTGAATATTAGCAGGAGTATATTTAGTTTTTTTCCAATCCTTATGTCTATTTATTTATCATCTTCTCACATTGGCTGGGAACTGCTATGTAATCATTAATTAAAACAGTAAAAATTGGAATCTTTACCTTTTTCCTGATTTCAAGAATTTTTTTCAATATTTTACTATCGAGTACCATGTTAACATTAAAGTTTTTACAGATACTCGTGTAGATTGATTTTGTAGATTATCTGACTTTTTCTCTTGAATGGAGTAGAAATCACACTGTTCCCAGCTTTCTGTAGCCCAGGTGAAAACCAATATAATGAGGGTTTAAAAATACGAATGTATTTTTCCAATAAAACATCTACCATTTTAATTTATCATTCTGGATAATCACTGTAAAATTATTATGAATGAATATATTGTTCAGGCAAGAGGTTATAAAGGAAGTCTAGCTGTGGATCTCAGCAAAATCATATATATTCTGTGAGCTTCCTTTTTAATACTATGGAGTGAAGGAATAAAAATTGCTTTATCCATTGTAACTAACTATTTAAATGATAAAATTAAAAGGAAAGAACTTTTAAAAGTTTTAAAACATTATAACATGTTACTTTTTCATTATTGAAAATATAGCGCCGGGCGCAGTGGCTCAAGCCTGTAATCTCAGCACTTTGGGAGGCCGAGACGGGCGGATCACGAGGTCAGGATATCAAGACCATCCTGGCTCACATGGTGAAACCCCGTCTCTACTAAAAAATACAAAACAAAGCTAGGCATGGTGGTGGGCGCCTGTAGTCCCAGCTACTCAGAGGCTGAGGCAGGAGAATGGCATAAACCCAGGAGGTGGAGCTTGCAGTGAGCTGAGATCCGGCCACTGCACTCCAGCCTGGGCGACAGAGTGAGACTCCGTCTCAAAAAAAAAAAAAAAAGAAAGAAAATATAGCAAATTAAAATTTGCTGAGGAAATTATTATAGCTCAAACTCAATTCGTAATTTTTTCTTAGCTACATTAATTTTATATATTATTCATATAAGCTTATGGAAAAATTTCTAAAGATACTAAATTAGGAAATATTATTTCAGATTTGGTTAGTAAACTAAAGGGAAAGTATTTTCCTCAACTTAATAACTTTAATGGAAGATTGATATTTTTCAGATCTTATAAATTTTCTAAAATTATTTTTAACCTTGTGACTTTGTAAATATTGCGTATTAGAAGGTTTTCTTGTGCTATACACATTAGCTAACAAGTATATTTGTGGCATAAATTTGTTTTATATGTAATTTTGTGATAAGATACCTGTCTCTTAGTTGTGTTATATATTGACTTCTATATATTAGGTTGGTGCAAACATAATTGCGGTTTTTGCTAATTACTTTTTTTTTTTTTTTTTTGAGGCGGAGTCTTGCTCTGTCGCCCAGACTGGAGTGCAGTGGCCAGATCTCAGCTCACTGCAAGCTCCGCTTCCCGGGTTTATACCATTCTCCTGCCTCAGCCTCCCGAGGAGCTGGGACTACTTTTAATGGTAAAAACTGCAATTACATTTACACCAACTTAGCATGTGCTATATTTAAATAAATGAAAACTAGTATCTGTAATTGAATTTTGTACTTAAATTTTGATTTTGTGGAGAACTCTGTATGCCCATAAAGACAGGCATCTTGGGATATTTTAAACTTTTGGGATATGTATTAATAGTTTTATGAAACACAAATCTATCACTCTTAGATATATTTCCCATAATAGCAGAAATGAAATTAATGAATAATATCTGTCATCATTTCAAGATATTCTAAAATTTTAATTTATCATGTAGACTTAGTTCTCTTAGACACATAAATTTATTTCTGACTCTCAAAATTTATGAGATACACATTAAACTATACTTATAAATCTATGTTTGTAAATGTGTACTCAAACTGAAAAGTGTATTTATTAAACAGCATGAAATTATTCTGAAACCAACTTAGGGAAACTCTCAATAACTCCGTTCTTTATTTGAATCAGAGGTTCTCAGGGTACTTTTTAAGTGCCTGAACAGATCAGAGCACTTGTTAAGTCCTCTGGATGGATTATTATCGGTGAGGGAGTGTTAGAACTGCATCTATAAAGGAAAAATTCTTAAAACACTGCTTTATTTGAAAATGTTTGATGTGAAGGGCTTTTTTGAATATATTCTTTCTTGCCAACAATGTATTATGCCTATTGTTTCTTTAGATATTTCTATTGGATTAGCTTAAGGGAGGCTTTTTTGAACTGCAATTTCTCAGAGTTAATGTCTATTTCACCAAACGGCTGTTATTTTGTGCATCTTATAAGACAATCTAAAATCAAAAGGATATTCACTAGTAAATATTTATTAGGAAAGACTGTGTGCTTCCTGTATATTCACTTACCTCTGAAGGAAAAAATTGTTATAATTAGATCAATATGACTCAGAAATCAACAGGTATTATTGATGTACCTTTTATGTGACAGGCACCAGGTTTCCTAATGCATAGTTTAGTGCCTGAAAAATAGACAATAACATGGAAACAATTTACTTATGTAGTCAAACAAGGTACAATCCATCTAACTAGTAAGTGAAGATATTTTTGATTGCATGATATAAAATGAATTTAGCCTCTTCCTAAATGTATATTTCATCTGTTCTGATAAATGTCAAATTACTGTAGAAAACACAGCCAAAATTAAGTGTTAGTAAAAACCTTATTTTTGTAATAATCAATAAGAAGCAATAGTTAAAAGATCTCTTTTGTGAAAGAAAGTATAGGAAGGAAGAAGAGAACATCTGAAACTGCATATGAAGGATAGAAGAGTGGAATAGCATAATGATGGGTAGAAAAATATTGAGAAGTTGCCTGTTTGAAGAATATGACTTAGTAGAAAACATTGATGGTGCTGCAGTTAATTTCTTCATTTTGCAAATTTTCCTTGCATTGGCTGTATCATGGAATGTGTAAGACAACTATCTCTGCTATGTCACATATAAATGAGAATTGCTCACTTAAGGTCAGATAATTCTATGAAGAACATTTTGAAATGGACAAGGTATTTGTTATTGGACACTCTGTAGAGAAAAAATTCTCAAAGTGTGTGTTTATCACATTAGATCCATAGGATGTTTGATAGTAAAATGAGATTTGAAAATATTGGAAACTATTATTCTTCTTTGCAAATTCAAAATATATATTAGCAGATTAAAGAAGTGAAGTCCATCATTGAACTTTGTAAAATCACTCTTTCCTAAATATAATAAATTTGAGCTTATAAAAATGAACAATGTGGCTCATGCCTGTAATCTCAGTACTTTGGGAGGCCGAGGTGGGCAGAACACTTGAGGTCAGAAGTTCAAGACCAGCCTGGTCAACATGGTGATACCCTGTCTCTACTAAAAATACAAAAATTAACCAGGCATGGTGGTGCATGCCTGTAGTCCCAGCTAGTTGGGAGGCTGAGGCAGTAGAGTCACTTGAACCCAGGAGGTGGAGGCTACAGTGAGTCAAAATTGTGCCACTTTACTCCAGCCTGGACAACAGAGCAAGCAAAAAACAAACAAACAAAAAACACCAATAATTATATATCATTAAATGATACTAGTTTTTCAGAATGGAGAGCCTGGGGAAAACTGAAAAAAAAGAACTTCTAAGATATTTTATAGCTCTAGAATTCTAGGATTCTTGATATAAATTATTACTTGTATACAAATACACATATATTCAATATTAAACTGCTTTTCATATAAAAATGAATGCTGGAATATCACATAAAATTAATAGTTACTACCATATTTGACTATTAGATGTGGAGTAAAAATACATATTATTATAGTAAAAATTGTCTAAACTACACCAAAAAGAATTGTATTAGGGTAAAGTTTCTTAAATTTCCATGAAAATTTTTGATATATTACATTATGGTTTATATTAATTTGAAATTATTTTCATATTAATTTTGAGAAATTCTTTTCATTTGCATCAAAATTACTGGCTGGAAATTTTATTATGATTGCATGTAATCTATACATCAGTGAGATGATTCCTTTCCATCTACTTTGCATTATTCTTTTGGAATTTGTTTTACTGGTTTTCCTTTCTTCTCTATTGGACCTTTAAATGATTCCTTAAAACGTCCACATTCTAATATCTAGAACCTATGAATATGTTATTTGATAAATGGGAATTGAGGTTGCTCATCAACTGACCTTAAAATAGGGAGGTTATCCTAGATTATCCGGTAGGCCTGATGTAATCATAAAAGTCCTTAAAGTGAAAAAGGAATGCAAAAGAAGAATCAGAGAAAGAGACATGATAACGTAAACAGGATCAGAGTGATGCTATGTTGTTGACTTTGAAGATGGAGGAAGGGGCTCAAGAGCCAAGGAATACGGGCAGCCTCTAGTAAATAGAAAAAGCAAAAGCACAAATTATTTACTAGCCTCCAAAAAGGGAGACAGCCTTGTCAACTCCTTGATCCTTAGCCCAGCAAGATTGGTGATGAATTTCTGATGTTAACTCTAAGATAATACATTATGTTGTTTTAAGCCAATACATTTTCGGTAATTTGTGAAAGCAGCCATAGGAAACAAATACTGTATGTGAAGCTAGAGATCAGTGTATTAGAGGACAATATTCCGAACGTGGAAGTATCAGCAAGAAAACATTTTAAATTTTTAAATTCTACAAAGCCAGTAATTTTAATTCTTTGGTCTTTACTAGTAGGTTGTTAGATTGCCTTCATATTTAAAATAAGCATTTTTGCATAAATAAATGTATCGATAAATAGATTCACACTGAAGTTGATCAAATAATTATTCTCATGGTAATTTAATCTATTAAACAGGACACTCAAATATTTTCTATTAAAATGGGTATTTTTAAAATTATAAATGATTATTTTTGTTTTTCAACTGTAAATAATGATAGGAAGAGGAAAATAATTTGACTTTTTTCTTTTTTGCCATTTCCATCTAGTTTTCAATGTTTTCTGTTTTACTGATGTTCTGCTTTCACTTATGTGAAAAATACATTCAGAAGATCTAGAATTTTGAGAATATTGGATCTGATAATTCTTTACTTTTAACATATTTTTGAATCATATTCATGTACCTCAATGAATTATATTTAAATAATTACTAAGTAACATGGGAATTCAATACTTTCTTGTCCCCTTGTGGAAAATAAAACGCAAATTGAAATTTTAGTGCCTGGTAGCACTTTATATATCTATATCTCAAAGTCAGTAACAGAAATTAAAGTATAGCATTTTATCCTGGAGTGTGTAACTTAGAACCATAAATCATTCTCTTGACATAAAAAGTTTAGGAAAAGAAGATTAAAAAATGCAATGATGTTGGACAACACTAACGGTGAGGCACTGTTAGCTTGGGATGCCTATGCCCTCACCATATAACACCTTTACTTTATACTGTCTAGAACTGAAGTAGAAATTGTTCTGATTTGTGAGAATATATTTAATGCAATTCACTTTTAACTTATATTTTGCTTCCTGGCACCTGGTAAAAAGTTCAGGAGCAATATTGTGACTGCACTTTCTGCATTTTAGTATAAATTAACAGGGAAAAATTTAGTAATTGCTAGCATAATAATAAGTCACTTTCACTTGTGGTTGAGACCAGTGAAATGTGAAGCGAGTAGACCTGGTCTTTATAAAAAAAATTATTAGAGTGGTAAAAATAATTTATCTTTCCTTTAGGTTAGAAAAAAATGAGATAGCTTTTCATATGCTTGAATATTTATTTTTGTAAAATTGTATGGCATTGTGCAAGTCTTTTTTTAAGATTGTCAATAATAAAACAGAAAAGCTGGACTTCAGGGAAATATTAGTACAACATTGTCATTAATTCACAAAATGAGTTATAATAATAATGTTGTTATTATTTTGACTTTTTCTTATGGAAGCAAATATTGACTCATAACCTAATAAGATTACACTAACATTTTCTTTCTTCAACAAATAAAAAATATAATTCAATGAAACAATTACAAGTGGATATTTTATCAAATAAGTGTAAATAACATTTTTTATTTTTAGTGCTCTGGTACTCTGGGACCCAGTTTATATGAGATAACCTATAAGGAAAAGTCAGTTTATAAAATATTTTTCTTTTATCAGAAAGAACAGAATATAAAAAGCACTAAATCTACCATAATGCAATAACATATTAAGTTGCATGAAATGCAGAGTCACATTATTAATGCAAAACAACATTTTTCAGTCAGTATATACTCTTATAAGAAGCAAAAAGTAAATATAATGACACATTTACACAACTGAGCAAATATTAACAAATTATCTGGATACTATTATTTCCTAATCCCATTGCCTAGTCCCCACCTACTCAAGCAAATACTGAAAACTCTAACCCATCTGCGTTTGAGTATTGAACTAATGAAGGGCAGAGAGACAAAGAGAATCTTGCCAAAACAAAAGTGAATTATAACAAAGTATACAATGCAATGCTTACCTGGAATTTGATAGTTGCTTAATGAAGTGCATATGGAACAAATATTTCCATAAATATTTCTGACGTGTGGTTAGAAGAATTTTGTTTTTGATAAAATTCTGAACATACAAATGTAAAACAACTTTTAAAAAGTGTTTCATGTGAATACAAACTTTGTATTGGACAGCAACAGGAAGAACTAAAATACAGACTTGAAAATGATTGCTCTTTATCAATGCTAAACTCTTTTCCTGCATAATCAGTCAGTGATTTCAAAGCTTCCAAACAGAGATAATTCCCAGCTCATAAATGAATGTGGAAATTCCATTAAACATTTTCAGGGTTCAGGAATGAAGTAAGGAAAATTAAATTACAGGGGGAAGTGACCTTGTGAATACAGCACAATGAAAGACTATATCATTAATCTGAGCTAGTATTTGATCCTTCTTTAATTTCATTAAATGTGATAGAATATCCAGTTAAGTAGATAGTTGCCATTTAGCTTATATATCATGGATCATTTCAATTGTTTGTAATGTACCTCAATTATTTTTAAAAAATATTTTAATATAAACTCCATCACTATGTTAATTTAATGTGGTAAGCTTTAAGAAATATATGTTTTCTAAGATAATTTTATATTGAGATAAATAATGATCTATACTTATTTTGTTGCTGAATTACAACATAAGATAGATTCAAAGTCTTATTGATGTTTAATTAATCTATCAATTATATTAACGATAAGCTTTAAAAAATTTTCTGTCACAAATATACTTGCAAAAAAAAATCTCATCCTTTAAAGTGTGGGCTAGTTTTCCATCTGTGTTGTCTGTGTATATATGAAGATTTAGTCCCAATGGAACTCCATAATCCCAAGCATCAGGATGTGAAGATTCTATGATCTATACATGTAATATCCTCTCCAAAACATTAAAATTTTCCATTAAAAAATCTGAATATAAGTATATTGTCTCAGAGAATTCAAATCCAGAAATTAACTACAAGCTTAAACTGATGAAAAAGAGATGTTCTGAGGGATTAACTGTCTTACATAAGATACAAATATGTCCTACTTATTTGTAAATTTAATCAAATTATTCCCTTTTTATCTTTTAAAATAAGTTATAAAAAAATCCTGGTAGCATTTTAGATTGTTGTACACACATGACACACATGGAATTTGTGGTTATTAATTTTCAAAAGAATAAATTGATGTACAATTTTAATATTTAATTTATCAGTGAGAGCTTTAAGTGTTGATATATTTATTATGATATGTACAATTAGAGAATAGTCGCTAACTCAGAAATAACTTTTATATTAGGAAGAATCTAAATACTAAATATATGAAATTTAAAGTATTTTTTTCTATTAGCTCCAGTTTTGATGCAATTACCCCCATCTTTTGTTGAATAACCTCTAATGAATTTTTTTCTGTGTGATTATTTATACTTCTAGGAAAATTCTTTTTATCTAAACTTGTGTTCCTTTAAAATCTGTCACGTACTTTTCTTGCTATTTCTACTATGTTTTCTCTGAATTATAGGTTGAAAGCTAACAAATAATAAATACAAACTCATGTCTATTTCCAAATATGCTCTAACATCTAAGTAGTATATAATTTGATTCTAGGTAACACTAAGCAGTGGTCTATAGAAATAAAATACTAATCCAGACCTCGAGACGCATCATAATTTATCTCCTGCATTATTATTACAGTCTTCTCACTGTTTTACCTGCTGCTACAATGCCTTACTATGGATTATTCTCTGAATATGTGATGCCTGGTTGGCAGTTCTTTTCTCTCACCACTTAAAATGTTCTACCACTTTTATGGCTTCCATGATTTCAGATGAGAAATGTACTGTTACTTGAGTTGGTGTTCCTCTCTAAAGATGGCATTGCTCTTTGGTCATTACAAAAAATTTTTTTTTTGTCTTTCATTTTTAAGTTTCATCAGGATATGTCTTCATGTGTATTTCCTCAGGTTCACTCTATTTGAGGTTCGCTAAGCTTTTTGAATCTGTAAGTTTATGTCTTTTTCCAATTTGGGAAGGGTTCAATTATTCCTTTGGATATTTGTTCAGTCCTATTCATTTATTTCTCCCTTCTAAGATTTCTATAATAAAATGTTCAGCCTTTTGTTATTATCTCACAAGTCCCTGAGGCTGTGCTCATTTCTTCAATCAATTTTCTCTCTGTTGTTTAGATTGAATAAAATCTATTTGTCTGTCCTCAAGTTCCCTGATGCTATCTTTTGTCATATCCACTGTTTAATTAAGCCCATCTGGCAGGTTTATTTTTCTACTCTATTTTTCAGTTCCACAATTTCCATTTGGTTTCTTTTCTTTTCTTTTTTTTTTTTTTTTGCTGAGTTTTCGTCTATTTTTCATTTGCTTTAAGATAATTTATAATTGTTGAAGCAACAAGCAATAACAAATGAACAGAACCACAGGGATGCTTTAAAAATCTTTATAGACAATCTCAACATCTGATAGTTTTAGCATTAGTTGATTGTCTTTTCGCATTCAACTTATGTTTTTTACTGATTATTAGTATTTTATATATGTAGATATAAATTTCCATAATATAAACCTATATATAGCTAGATACCTCTCTATATATAAACATATTATATACAAAATATACAAAGATAAAACAAGTATATACATAAAAACGGAATATTTTAAACTGTAGTTTAGACATTTGGGACATTATGTTAAGAAATTTTTGATCCTATTTAAATATTTTATTTTAGCAGTTAGCTACCCTATTTAGGCTTAGCATGTAAATCTATTTTTATGAACTGTAGTTTCAGAGGTCTTGCAATAATTTTCTGGTCTGCTTCATTCTTATGAAGCTGCTGGGGCTCCTGTTCATTCCAACAAGTGCTATCTGGGTTGTCCAGTGCTAATGGGTGGGGAGTTCAAGAAAAAAATAGATGTAGGTCATTTGCTGTCATCATTAGAGGGCTAGAAGACACCAGTTCTTTTGTGACATTGGTGCTAACATATCAGGCTTGCCAGTACCACTGGTTGTGAGCACGGTTGAGTCTTTTTCCAAAATGGCTTATGCTGGTGCAATTGTAAATCTGGCTCATCATTGCCCCAGGTGTGGGCAGGTCCCTGCTGCTGCTGCTGCAGATCTGTTACTGCTACCCTAGGTGGGTATTGTGTAATGGATCTTCCCATATAGTCCCTGCCGGCCTGCCTCTTCGGTCATAGACAGCAGAATTTTCTTGTTTCGTTTTTGTTTTTCTATACTTGTTGGTTGTTCAGGTTTGCAGATTTTAGCACCCAGCTCAATATAGCGTACAAAAACAAAAATAAAACCCAAGGAACTCATCACATGGTCATTCCTTAAATCTAAAGATCCCTAGATAATCTGTCTTCTTCCTTTTAGCTTTCAGAGTCCTTTCCTAATTACTTGTTGAATTACCATCCTGGTCTAATTCCTTACCACATATTTCTTAGGTTACGGACAGCCTGCTCTGGTCTCTACAAATTCCATTCCAGTGCTTTTTCCTCCTCTTCCAATGCGTCTTGCAATGTACCTTATGTTTCTACCATCAGTAACTTCTCTTCAAATAAATATAAAGAATGTAACTGTAATGCTCATTGTCTTCATAGAAAAGACTTTTTGTCCTTTCCTTTATGTGACAGCAGCTCAGCTCATGCCTTCCACATATACCACATAATTTTCTCTTTTGCCTGTTATTGTTCTTTCCCTACAAGTTCAAATTTTCTTTACTACAATTGTTAATAGCATCTCTGAAATGGTATCAGCTATTTATCTTCTATGAAATTTTATTTCAGATTTATGTAACATTTTGTATTCTTAGTGAGAATTTAATTATGCATGTTTTACTATTTGTCCTTAAACTTACTTCATTGCCAGTCATTGAAATACCTTGTCAAAAGTATTCTGAATTGCTTAAATCCCCTGTCCTTTCTGCATCTAATACGTTGCTGGCAAAAGAAAATGTACTTAAGAAATTTAATTTAATCACCATGCTCCATTGAAATCTATATACTCGTTAATGGTTTGTTTCATAACATTTCAGAAAAATGACCTTTCACTTCAGAAATGTGTTAAAAATGATTCTTTTTTTTTTTTTCTTTTTGTTTTTGAGACGGAGTCTCACTCTGCCACCCAGGCTGGAGTTCAGTGGTGCAATCTCGGCTCACTGCAACCTCTGCCTCCCAGGTTCAAGCGATTCTCCTGCCTCAGCCTCCCAAGTAGCTGGGATCACAGGCACACGCCATTACGCCCAGCTAATTTTTGTATTCGTAGTAGAGACGGGGTTTCACCATGTTGGACAGACTGGCCTGGTACGCCTGACCTTGTGATCCGCCCGCCTCGGCCTCCCAAAGTGCTGGGATTACATTTGTGAACCACCGCCCGCAGCCTTTTGTTTTCAATTAAATAGTAAAATAATCCCAAATAATGTGAAATTAAATGAAGGTTCTTTATAAAATCATATATTCTTGATTTTATTTTAGGTTAATATTCATTATGAAAATGGCACCTGTGACAGATATACACTGGATTTACATTTGGTCTTGTATTTTAAGCAATATATAAAAAGCTTTCACTGTCCATGTTAAATTGCCCACCCTTGAGATAAGTTCAATGATGAGATAAGATTGTTTATCATTGGTATGTACTTGGGCGCCATGACATAGAGAAAATATAGTTCTGTATATACTTGTGTTTGTGTATGTGTGCATGTGTACACACATATAAAGACATATATATGCACATATGCAACACATGTACATACATTCACCACATACACACATATAATAAGTGTATATTATATATATATGCGAATGTATACACACACACAAATATCACTTAAGTGAATTTTATCTAAGTAATTAAAGTCATATTCCAAGTGCTTTCTCTGTGCCCTACATATACATTCTGGAGGAAATTAGGCCCCTGTCTCCTGTGCTTTTACACAGTTCAAAACAGTATTTAAATAATCATTTGGCACAGGAGCTCCTGCCAACTCATTCTTATTGTTTTTCAGAAAAAGGAAATTGTTAAGCACTAGCCAAATCTAAGTACTGGGAAAATAATGAAAAAAATAATAATCTACAACTTTATATAATCACCCATTTGGAAAAATCATAACACTTCTACTTTAATATTAGAATGTATATTTGCTAGTTCATAAACTTAAGTGCATACTACAAAGGCATACTCAGTTATGGTTTATCTAAATTTGAATTGAAACCACTGAAAATAATTCTTTTATATGTCCTCTTTTTCCATTGACTTATTTTAAGATATAGCACTATCATTTCATTTCCAGTCTGCAGTTAGAAGAAAATGAAATTTTCCCAATGTACCGCTTAAGATAAATCCTTCTGTTAACTTTTCACAGGATTCCCTAATAGAGTTAACGTCTGTGAAATTCAGGCCTGCACTGGAATCCAAAATTCATGTCAAGGAGAATTTTATAAAGGATTAATAAATACATCAGATGAATTTATCATGAATTGTATCATATGTCACTATAAAATGGTATTGTAATGTGTAGAACCGTAATTTGAGTGTCTGTGTAGGTTTTGGTTACAGCCAGCCTTCTGTCCTCAGGAGGGGTGAACACAGCACATTTACTAATTTACTCCTTGTTTATTCCAGAAGGAGCCCATTTTTATTAAATCTCTAGCTCTTATCAGAGGCATTTATTGCCTAAAGACGCAATTTAAAAAAATTAAACCTCAAGCACATTTTTCAAAAGCTACATTTATTAGAAAATTACAAGTGAATTAAAACCTTTCTTTGATTAAAAAGAAGAATTAGAATTTTGTATTTGTTTCTTTATCTCTGAACATATTCCTGTGTCCATAAACCAACATTTCTCAAAGTGTATTTGCAGTAACTAACACCACCAACTCTGAAAAATTATGGAATGCCTGTTAAATACTGGGTTACATCAAATTCAGTTATATCAAATTAACTAAAATTTTTGAAAGCTTTAATGTGTTTATGAGATCTGTGAATAGCTAATGGTGCATTGTATTTGCCAAGTGCATTTAACCTGAGAAATACTCACTTCTTTCTTCCCACATCCCCTCCCCTAGTATCTCATTGAAAGAGTATTCTGGGAAACCAATTGTAGAAACGCTGTCCTAGAAAAATAACTTCCCTTAAATAGGTGAAGTTTACTTTTTGTTTTGTCTAATGATTTACTTTGGGGACTGTAGGAAACCCTCCAATAACACACACACAGACATTTACCCTCCCTCACTATTCCCCAGTGCTCATTTTTCCATTTCCTTTTCAGACTTCTTATCTGGGTGCTGTTAGTTTTACCCTTTTTTGACAGTAAGCAAAAAATCTCCTCATTTAAACCATATCCCCTTGATCTGGAAATGCATAGCAGTCAATTTCTTTTTCAAATATTAGTACATATTTTAAAAAACAGCATTGTAAAGGTTCTTCTAGACAGTGAAGTCATTAGTTGTATATAATGTTTGATATTAACATTGAAAAGACATGTGGACTCTGGTAAGAAGAAAGTTAACTTGAGGTCCTGACTTCATCTCTCTTTGTAACCTTGAACAAATATAAAATATTTAACCTTTAAAAACCTCATTTTCTCATTTTTACAAAAGACACCATAATAATAACTATCTCATGAGGATTAAGAACATATAAACCCTCTTTGTATAACACAGTACAGACCACAGATAAAGCATTTGGTGAATGACAGTTATTAGCACTGTAGCTATCCATATTACTGTTCTTTCAGGTAGTATAGCTAGAATTTTTTCAGATATCACCTAGTAGCAAAGCCTTCCCTCAAAGCCCCCAAAATTTTGATTCTGAATCATTTGTGACTACACAGTATTCTCTAAAAGTAATTTCATGCTCAGCATATGGCTCTGCAATATTTCTGTTTTCTTCTTCCAGGAATGTGACCAGCCTAGGTCATCCCTCTTTGTTTGTTCAGTATCTCTCATCACACTTGACCTGTAATAAGTGCTGAAAACTGTGTGAAAAAGATAAATAATTATGAACATAAATAATGAAAGTCTAGTGAAATGAAAATTTATCATTCTAACCAATTGCCAATCTAGTGTTTTATCCATAACCAATATCATTTTTTGTTTCTCAACCATGTAAGAAATAGGATTATATAAAATGTAAATATTTCCACAAATTTGGTTAAATAAAAAGATATTAGATAATAAACAAAGTTGTTTTTACGAGTAAAAGGTTTGTATATGCTTGACTCTCTTACATGTCAACATGATATAATCTAATTGTTACTTCTATTGTGACATCTAATATGTTACTTATATTGTGAATTACCTTGTATTTCAATTATAAACTACCCAGAACACTTTGATTTCCTGGTTAATATTTTATTTGCTTTAATCTGTTATAATTTCTTTATGATAAGTCCAAGAGAGCTTCCTTTTCTAATATTTATGTGATTTTGGACTGTGTGATAAAGAGTTCAAAATAATCAAAACATTTTTTGTCCTTGTTTATGCTCTCTGTAATATAAAATATAAAAATGAGAAAAGAAATATATAATAGAAGCCATATTGTTTAACAGCTAAAAAGAGAAGTTAGCATTTTATTTCATTTAATTTCATTATTGATAAAGCCTATCTAATGAAAACCATCAGAAGCAATCTATAGTCCAAAATATTAGGTTTATTTTACTCAGCATAATGTCATTCAGGTTCATCCATGTTATGGCAAATGACATAATCTCTTCCTTTTTTAAGGCTAAATAACATTCCATTGTGTCTATATACCTTAGTCTCTTTATCCATTCATCCATTGATGGACACCTAGGTTATAATCAGTATTTTGGCTATTGTGAATAATCCTGCAAGGAACATGAGAGTCATGTTGTATATCTTAAATATAGGCAATAAAATGTATTTTAAAGCAAAAAATTAAGTTTATTTACTTGTTGCAATGAGGGAGAACATTGTCTACGGGAGCCATAGGACATCTGATGTAGTAAAAAAGGGTTTTTTTATATAGGTTGGTCTGGCAGTAAATATTTCTGAGGAGTCCAGATGTTTTGCAGAAATAAGGTCTGGATTTGTTGCTGTTGTGAGGCAATGAAAGGTTCGCACTGAGTATCTTAGTATTCTTAATAGAGATATATCAAGCAAGGTCAGGGACATTACTGATAAGAAAGCAGTAGTTACTTGAGGATAATTTTAGTCCTCGCTACTTGGGAGCCTAAGACAGGAGGATCATTTGAGCCTAGGGGTTTGAGGCAGCAGTAAGCTATGATTGTGCTACTGCACTCCAGGGTTGGTGACAGAGTTAGACCCTGTCTCTGAAAAAGAAAAAATTTAAAAAATTTAAAGATTTTTAAAAAGCGGATAATTATGACACTTTAATGTTACAACATCAACTTGAGAGAAATATTGTTACTGTTAACTTTGCAGAAGGCTTTGGGAGTGTTTGTTATCACAACCTGATTAATGACAAGGCCATATTTTTGTATAGTTTTTATTAGTTCAATATTACCCATTTGCTTAATTGCCTCAATCAATGAACCTCAAATACATTGACATATTCATTTTTAAATTCTCAGGGCTTTATTTGAGATATAGTAGAAGCTCAAGGAATAAATGAAGGTCATAGGCAATGTATATTTTACCACTAAATCATAACCAGAAGAAAATGATAGCTAATTGAATTATTTAGCTAAAGGGAATAAGCCTAATCCACAATTTTCTATTTTGTATGTGAAATTTTATGGACTTACTTTTTTTTAGCTAGATCTTTCTTATAATGACACGAAAACTTAGTTAAATAAAACCAGTTTAAAGCATTTGCTTATAAACTGGGTACTATTTTTTCCTTTTACTCTTAACATCCATCCTTCCTTAGATTATAAAATTTAACTGTTAAAACTCTCTTAAGTGTGTTAGAAAATGGTTCACTCTTTAATCTTTCATCTTATAGGATCATCTTTCAGACACGTGCTTGAACATAATTGATTTATAGTAGTGAATCTAGTAGAGAATCAACAGGGAAATTTAGCACTGGATTTATTTTCTGAAGTTTCTTGCTCTGAGAAATAGGTGGGAGACCTTTGTAAATTAAGAGATACTCTTTTTAACTATTTGTTTTTACATTCTTCAGTTTTTCTCCCACTAATTGGGACAATTGAATTTCTTGATCAAGAATAGATATGAAAATGTAGAATGAAAAACTTGTGAAGTTTAACAGAAATGAGATCACAGACCATCTCTTCTAGTAAGCAGTAAAGCACTACAATATATGCAAAACTAAATACCAGAAACCTATTAAAACTGTTGTCTTTTATTGTATTCATTAATAACAGAATAGTTAATTATGGTTTTCAAAGAGGTTACGGGTATCTAAAATTTTGAGAGAAGACTAAAGCAATTATTAAATTTAAAAGATGATTATTTTATCTAATGTTAATTATTAGAAATATTTTGATATGTTTATTATATTCAACATATAAAGTGAGATTTACTAGAACCTTTATATTGTTGACTGAGGAATTCTATTATCTATGTGTAATGTTGGAAAACAAAAATTATTTTAAGCGTCATTTGCTAAATAAATTGGAATACAGTGCACATAAATTGTTTAAATTTAAACTTAAGAAAATATCAGATCATAGCCCAAACTTCAACACCAAAAATACTTTGCTAATATACCCCCTCATAAAACCAAGGACAAGAATTCAGCTACAACTAAAGACTCTGCATAAAGCCTTGACCCTCCGAACATCCAGAAACAAAGTCAACTGACTATACACAAGTAACACCACAGTTAAAGGAGCACCAGCCCACACAGATGAGAAAGACCCATCACAAGATCTCTGGGAACTCAAAAAGTTAGAGTATCTGCTTTCCTTCAAATTACCTCATTAGTTCCCCAGCAAGGTTCTTAAACAGGATGAAACAGCTAAAATGACAGACACAGAATTCAAAATATGGACAAGGATGAGTATCATCAAGATTCAGGAGAAAGTCAAAACCCAATCCAAGGAATGTAAGGATTACAATGAAGCAGTACAGGAAGTGAAAGAAAAAAACAGTCATTATAAGAAAGAACCAAACTGATCTGTTAGAGCTTAAAACATACTTCAAGAATGACAGAATGCAATCACAAGTATTGACAGAGTATTAACAGCAGAAAAGACCAAGCTAAGGAAATAATCTCAGATCTAAAAGACTGGTCATCCAAACTAACTCAGACAAAAATAAAGAAAGAAGAATAAAAAATAAACAAAACCTCTGAGAAATGTGAGGGTTGGCAAAGAGACCGAATCTGTGACTCATTGACATTCCTGAAAGTGAGGGAAAGTAAACAACAAACTTGGAAAACGTGTTTGAGAATATCATCTATGAAAATTTCCCCAACCTCGCTAGAGAAGCCAACATTTGAATTCAGAAAATGCAGCCTACCCCTGTGAGATACTATACAAGACAACCATCCCTAAAACACATAATCATCAGGTTCTCTAAGGTTGACATGAAAGAAAAAATATTCAAGTCAACTAGAGAGAATAGACAGATCACCTGCAAAGGGAAACCTAACAGCAGAACTTTCAGCAGGAACTGTACAAGCCAAAAGAGATTGGAGGCCTATATTCAGCATTCTTAAAGAAAAGAAATTCCAAACAAGAATTTTGTACCCAGCCAAAATAACCATTGTAAGTGAAAAGGAGAAATAGATCCTTTTCAGACAAGCAAAGGCTGAGATAATTTATTACCACCACACCTGCCTTATAAGAAGTATGCAAGGGAGTGCTAAATATGAAAATAAAATAAAAGACTATTACCACCACCACAAAAACACCCCTTAAGTGTATAAACCATGGACACTATAAAGCAACCATGAAATCAAGGCTCCATGAGAACCAGCTAACCAGATTTGATGACAAGATCAAATCTGCATATATCAATATTGACCTTGAATTTAAATGGCCTAAATGCCCCAGTTAAAAGACATAGAGTGAGAATTTGGATAAAGAAGTGAGACCCTACTGTATGCTGTCTTCAAAAGCCCATCTTATACACAATGACACCCATAGGCTAAAAGTAAAGGGATAGAGAAAAACTACCAAGGAAATGGAAAACAGAAAAAAGTAGGGGTTGTTATTCTAATTTCAGACAAAGTAGACATTAAAACAACAATCAAAATGACAAAGGCATTACATTTTGGTAAAGGGTTCAATTCAATGAGAAGTATATATGTATCATAAGTATCATAAGTATGTATATACATATATAGTTCTATATATATAGGTATATGACATACAACTATCATAAGTATATATACACTTAATAAAGAAGAACTCAGATTCATAAAGCAACTTCTTAGGTACCTATGAAGAGACTTAGATAACCACACAATAATAGTAGAAGACTTCAAGACCCTACTGACAGTATTAGGCAAATCATCAAGGCAGAAAACTTACAAAGATATTCTGGACATGAACTCCACTTGACCAAATGGGCGTAATAGATATCTGTACAACTGTGTACCCCAAAACCACAGAATATACTTTTTTTTTTTTATCTGCACATGACACATACTCTAAAATCAACCACACAGGCTGGGCACGGTGGCTCATACCTGTAATCCCAGCACTTTGGGAGGCCGAGGCAGGTGAATCACGAGGTCGAGAGTTCGAGATCAGCTTGGACAACATGGTGAAACCCTGTCTCTACTAAAAATACAAAAAATAGGTGGGCGTGGTGGCACACAACTGTAATTCCAGCTACTTAGGAGGTAGAGGCAGGAGAATCACTTGAACTCGGGAAGTAGAGGTTGCAGTGAGTCAAGATGACACCATTGCACTCCAGCCTGGGTGACAGAGTGAGACTGTCTAAAATAAAAAATAAAATAAAATAAAATAAAATAAAAACCACACAATAGATATTAAAAATCCTCAGCAAATTCAAAATAATGAATCATACCAAACACACTCTCAGACCACAGTGCAATAAAAATAGAAATAAATACTGAAAAAATTGCTCAAAACTATGTAATTACATGGAAATTAACCTGCTCATGAATGACTTTTGGGTAAACAATGAAATTAAGGAACAAATTGAGACATTATTTGACACTAATAAGAACGAAGTTACAACTTAACGTGATCTCTGGCACACAGCTAAAGCAGTGTTAAGAGGTAAGTTTATAGTGCTAAACCTCCACATCAAAAAATTAGAAAGACTTCAAATAAATAGCATAACAGCACACCTAGAAGAACTGGAGAAACAAGAGCAAACCAACCCCAAAGCTAGGAGAAGACAAGAAATACTAAAAATCAGAGCTGGATTGATGGAAACTGAGATGTGAAAAACCATATAAAAGATCAGTGAAGTCAGCAGTTTGTGCTTTGAAATAATTAATATGATTGATAGACCACTAAGTAGTCAAATAAAGAAAAAAAGACGGAAGTTCCAAATAAACACAATGAGAAATGACAAAGAGGACATTGCCACCAACCCCACAGAAAAACAACAAAGCCCGCCCTCAGAGACTGTGTATGCACACAAACTAGAAAATACAGATGAAATTCGTGGAAACATACAACCTCCCAAGATTGAACCAAGAAGGAAGTGAATCCCTCAATATACCGGAAACAAGTCCTGAAATTGAATCAGTAATAAAAATGTCACCAACCAGAAAAAGCCCAGGACCAGACGGATTCACAGCCAAATTTTATGAGATGTGTGAAGAAGAGCTGGTACCATTCCTATTGAAAATATTAAAAAATAAAATGAAGAAGGTGGAAGGACTTCTCTCTAATTCATTCTATGAGGCCAGCATCAACCTGAAACCAAAACTCAGCAGAGGCACAATAAAAAAAGAAAACCTAGGTCAATATCCTTGGTCACAGATGCAAAAATCCTAGACAAAACACTGACAATTTGAATCCAGCAGCACATGAAAAAGCTAAAACACCATGATCAAGTAGGCTTTATCACTGGGATGCAGGGACATTTCAACATAGGCAAATCAATAAATGTGACTTATCACATAAGCAAAAGTAAAAAGAGAAACCACATGATCATCTCTATAGACACAGAAAAATACTTTTGATATAATTCAGCATCCTTTCATGTTTATAACCTTCCACAAACTAGTTATTGAAAGAACATACCTCAAAATAATAAGAGCCATTTGTGGCAAACCCATAGCCAACATCATACTGAACAGACAAAACTTGGAAGCTTTCTCCTTGTTAACCAGGACAAGACAAGGAAGCCCTCTCTTACCACTCCCATTCAGCATAGTACTGGAAGTCCTTAGTCAGGACAATAACTCAAGAGAAAGAATAAAAGTCATCCAAACAGGAAGAGGCAAAGTCAAACTATTCTGTTTGCAGAAGATATGATTATATATACCCAGAAAATCCAATAGTTTCTGCCCCAAAATGCCTAGATACGTTAAACAGCTTCCCTAGTTTCAGGGGAAGCTGAAACTTGACACACAATCAACGTACAAAAAGTATTATCATTTCTTTTTTTTTTTTTTTTTTTTGAGACGGAGTCTCGCTCTGTCGCCCGGACTGGAGTGCAGTGGCCGGATCTCAGCTCACTGCAAGCTCCGCCTCCCGGGTTTACGCCATTCTCCTGCCTCAGCCTCCCGAGTAGCTGGGACTACAGGCGCCCGCCACCTCGCCCAGCTAGTTTTTTGTATTTTTAGTAGAGACGGGGTTTCACCATGTTAGCCAGGATGGTCTCGATCTCCTGACCTCGTGATCCGCCCGTCTCGGCCTCCCAAAGTGCTGGGATTACAGGCTTGAGCCACCGCGCCCGGCCAAGTGTTATCATTTCTATACATAAACAATGTCCAAGCTGAGAGCCAAGTCAAAAACAAAATCCTATTCACAATATCCACAAAAATAAGAAATCAGAAATGACACAAAAAACCAAAAAACATTTGATGCTCATGGATAAGAAAAATCAGTATTTTTAAAATGGCCATACTGTCCAAAGCAATTTATAGATTCAGTGCTATTTCTATCAAACTACCAATAACATTCTTCACAGAATTAGCAAAAAAAAAAAAAAAAAAAAAACTATTTTAAAATTTATGTGGAACCAAAAAAACAAAAAAGAGCCCAGATAGCCAATGCAATTCTAAGCAAAAAGAACAAAGCTGGAGGGATCACATTACCTGACTTCAAACTATACCACAATGCTACAGTAACCAAAACAGCATGACACTGTCAAAACAGCAGACACAGAGGCCAATGGCAACGGCAAGGCCAATGGCAGAATAGAGAGCCCATAAATAAAGTCACGCACTTAAAACAATCTGATCTTTGATAAAGCTGACAAAAACAAGCAGCGTGGAAAGGATCCTCTATTCCATAAATGGTGCAGGGATAACTGGTTAGCCATAGGCAGAAGTGTAAGGTCCAGTCCCACAGGGTCAGTGGGTTTTTCTCCCCATGTGTGGAGACGAGATTGTAGAAATAAAGACATAAGACAAAGAGATAAAAGAAAAGACAGCTGGGCCTGGGGGACCACTACCACCAAGACGCAGAGACCAGTAGTGGCCCTGAATGCTAGGCTGTGCTGATATTTATTGGATACAAGACAAAGAGGCAGGGTAAGGAGTGTGAGCCATCTCCAATGATAGGTAAGGTCACGTGGGTCACATGTCCACTGGACAGGAGGCCCTTCCCTGCCTGGCAGTCGAGGCAGAGAGAAAGAGAGGAGAGAGAGAGAGACAGCTTACACCATTATTTCTGCGTATCGGAGACTTTTAGTACTTTCACTAATTTGCTACTGTTATCTAAAAGGCAGAGCCAGGTGTACAGGATGGAACATGAAGGCAGACTAGGAGCGTGATCACTGAAGCACAGCATCACAGGGAGATGGGTAGGCCTCCGGATAACTGCGGGCAGTCCTGACTGGTGTCAGGCCCTCCACAAGAGGTGGAGGAGTAGAGTCTTCTCTAAACTCCCTTTAGAGTTTAAGGGAGACTCCCTTTCCCGGTCTGCTAAGTAGCGGGTGTTTTTCCTTGACACTGATGCTACTGCTAGACCACGGTCTGCTTGGCAACTGACGTCTTCCCAGACGCTGGTATTACTGCTAGACCAAGGAGCCCTCTGGTGGCCCTGCCCGGGCATAACAGAAGGCTCACACTTGTCTTCTGGTCACTTCTCACTATGTCCTTTCAGCTCCTATCTCTGTATGGCCTGGTTTTTCCTAGGTTATAATTGTAGAGCAAGGATTATTATAATATTGGAGTAAAGAGTGATTGCTACAAACTAATGATTAAAGATATTCATATATAATTATATCTATTGTCTGTATCTAGTATAACTATTCTTATGTATTGTATTATACTGGAACAGCTTGTGCCCTTGGTCTCTTGCCTTGGCACCTGGGTGGCTTGCTGCCCGCACAGAAGATTGAAACTGGACCCCTTCCTTAAAACATATACATATACATACACATATATACATACATATCTCACAGCAGTCAGAATGGCTATTACTAAAAAGTCAAAAAATAACAAGTTGGTGAGGTTGTGGAGAACAGGGAATGCTTATGCACTGCCGGTGGGAAAGTACATTAGTGTAGCAATTGTGGAAAGCAGTTTGGTGATTTCTCAAAGAACATAAACAGTAGTACCATTCAACCCAGCAATACCATTATTGGGGATATACTCAAAGGATTAAATTGTTCTAAGGTAAAGACATATGCACATACCTGTTCACTGAAGCACTATTCACAATAGCAAGGACATTGAATCGACCTAAATGCCCATCAACAGTAGACTGGGTAAAGAGAATGTGGTACATATAAATCATGGAATACTGCGCAGCCGTGAAAAAGAATCAGATCACATCCTTTGCAGCAATATATGGAACTGGAGATCATTATTCTAAGCTAGCTAACACAAGAACAAATAAATAAATACAACATATTCTGCCTTATAAGTTGGAGCTAAACATTGAGAACATGTGGACACAAATAAGAAAAAAACAGACACTGGGGCCTACTTGAGGATTAAGAGTGAGAGGAGGGAGATTATAAAAAAAACTACCTGTTGGTTACTACACTTATTACCAGACAAAATAATCTGTACACAAAACCCCTGTGACACACAGTTTATGTATATAACATACACACAAGTACTCCTGAATCTAAAACAAAATTTTAAAAAAGAAAATACCACATTATGTTGAAGGCAACATTTTTTTACAGTAGTTTATAGGATTAGCATCATCCTTTCATGTTTTCTTTATTTCATAGATTTATTGAATTGATTTCTATAAATAATATTTGATAGAGCCTTGACCATTAGAGTACTCTGTATTTCAGAAAAAAAGACTTCTACAAGGTAGCATCACCTTAATATGGAATCGTGTTATTCAAGACAGATATTGTTTAAGCAGTAATGTTTTAGAAATAAATCAGCACTGGCACAAAAAGGCAAAGTCCCATTTTGAGGCAGTCTAGATAAAGGGTCTGGTTTACATTTCAATAAATTTAAATTGACATGTAGAATAAAAATGGAACTAGCCTATCCTGTTGGCCTACTGTTTAAAGCTTAACTCTAGAGAAAAGATGAAAAAGGAGACAAAAGCAGCATTCTGAAAAATTAACACCAAATGTTGAGAAACCCTTCGGCAGTAAGTCAGCAGTGATAAGGGAGAATGCACGGTCTAAATCAGGAGGCTCTGCATAAGGGGGTATGTTGGGTGCAGCTTTTGAGCATTTCTTTTGTTCCTCCCACATTAACTTAGGCATATTGTTGTTTGACCCTGCCCCTATATAACAAAAAACAGTTGCTGCAGTTGAGGCCACCCAGGTTGCCGTTGGAGTAACAAGAAGACAGCACCAAAGCTTGGCCAGGGAGAGAATCTGGTTCAAGTAGACCAGTTAAACTTGAAAGTTTCTACTTTCTTCTTCTCTCCATTCTCTACTCCCAAATATGTGAATTAAAATCAAGATTATAAACTTGAACTGGTATACTTTTTTTCGTTTTTTTTTTTTTTTTTTTGAGACGGGGTGTCACTTTGTCACCCAGGCTGGAGTACAGTGGCAAGATCTCGGCTCACTGCAATCTCTGCCTTCCAGCTTCAAGAGATTCTCCTACCTCAGCCTCCCTAGTAGCTGGGACTACAGGCACCTGCCACCACACTGGGCTAATTTTTGTATTTTTAGTAGAGACAGGGTTTCACCATGTTGGCCAGGCTGGTCTCGAACTCCTCACCTCAGGTGATCTGCCCACCTCTGTCTCCAAAGTGCTGGGATTACAAGCATGAACCACCGCATCCAGCCATGAACTGGTATACCTTTTGAAGTTTACGGAAGTATTCTGAGGGATGGAGTTGCAAAGTTCTCTGAGGGATGGAGCTAGATGATATAGTGGTAGCAATTTGAGTACTTAGTATCTAGAGTACTCTTTCTTCAGACAAAACCCTCAACTTTTCTCAAAGATATGGTACAAATCAGAGTCTGAGTTTCAGTATCTTCTCCTGATAAGCATACCCAGCTTCACCTTCGGGAACACTTGGTAGTGAGAGTAGCTTATGGATAAAAAACATTACACACATGTTTTATATCACTGCTATGGAAGTATGACAATAAACAGAAATACGGGTTTTACAAAAAAAAAGTAAATAGGAGTTCAAGAATATAAAATAGGAATAATAAGTAATGTGCTCAAAGAGAAGAGAAGAATATTAGTAATTGGAAAGAGTATTGGTATATGAAGCTAGATCCAGGAGTCACAATAATTAGTACGAAAAATATCATGATGAAAATTTTAAAAGAAATGGGGTTACTTCTGGTTTCAGTTTCAAAACGTAAAGCTTAGAGTCTTTACTCATCTACTTACAAGAATAGCTAGAAAAAGTGAAAATCAGTGACTCATCTTGTATCCCAAAGAACTAACATCATAGGGCAGCCTGCAACCCTGAAATGTGGAGAGACAGATGAGTCCAAAGAGACACAGCCAAGACCTACGTATCTGGAGCAGAAACTGCTAGAGCCAGAAGCTAATATAAATACTTAAATGCTATCTTCGATGAAGGCAATAGACTGATGAGGACTAGTGTGAGAATAAAAAGCTTCTGAGCTGCAATCTTGGGGGAAGCCCCTTTTCTGGACTGCTCTTCTCAGAAAGCCACTGGATCTCACAGTTAAGATCTCGAATCTCTCATTGTGGCTCTAGCAGAGAGAGGGAGAGAGTTATCACTGTGAAAGGATCCTAGATCCTTCTCCGTAACAAAAGCCTACTTTCCAGAGGAAAAGAATTAGCTAGAACCTTATCCTGAGAAAATGGAATTCCTCTGACTTAAGTCCCCTCCAGCCTTCCTATCCAAGATCCGGGAAAATCACAGTCAACAGGAGTGAAAATTTCAAGTAAATTGATTAGACCTCTACACCAGGGAAGAACACAGGCGGCTCTGGGAGCGGGGGGGAAAGTTATACCATTTGAGGAACACTTGTAAAGCTCATAGCCCAAGGTATAGGTTCACTAAAAGACTGAGTTTAATCAGAAGATTATAGAACATTCCTTTTCTACCATATAACATAACACTACAACAAGAGTACTCTAATATAATAATAGTAGATTAAGACTGCAAGAAATGCAAGAGCCAGAATTTTTTTTAATGTACCTTGTTGTACAACAAAGTGAAGCAATAAAGTCTCTAAGGAGTAATCTGGCTACATTTTAAGAAAATATTTAAATGTGATTTCTCCACTAAAATTAACCCATCCTAAAGTTATTTGCAAGTGGAAGAGGTGGTTTGTGGTTAGTTTAAATCATTTCTCCACTAAAAGAAATTCCCAGAGGCATCCAGAATCTCTCTTTATTTTCTCTTGTAGTTATTTTTATTGTCTGTCTAGACTTTTAAAACAGGTTTCAAGGTGTGACTAATAGGCCATACTGAAATACTTTGCATAACATTACACTTTCAGATGTTCTCTTACACCTTGCCTTAAATCTAGCTGTACTCATTTTCTCTTGGGCAAGCTTTCCCAAGGTGGCTGTTCAATTCCAACTGAAGCTAATGAGTCTATTTCAGCTACCTCTACTCAGATTAAATTGCCTTGCGATTCAGCACCTTTTTAAAAGAATCTCTTTGAATGTTCTGTTAAAGTCAAGCCTGAAAATAAGATAGCTTGCAAACAATGGAATTTCATTTCCAGATGTAGAGCATCTAACTTCTATTCAGTAACAAAGAGAAAGGAATGCACTAGAGAAAGAAAATCAATCATACTCTCACTTCGATTTAAAAAAAGAAGTTAGCCTAAAGTGTAAAATGACTTTTCATTAAATTACAGTACATTAGAAACAATGATTTTTATTCAAGTTTTAAGATGTTCTGAATTCTTTTACGCCCCCGTATTGCAAAATTTTTATTAGACAACAATCATTTCATGCAAATATTAAAATAGTATTTCAATACATATTGTAATATCTATTTTATTCCTGGTGATATGAACATTTTTTTCAAATGTTCTTATTGTACATAAAATAATATAATTTGTGTATATATGAGTGCTGTTTATTGCCTATAAAACATTCATTTTGAATTTCCACATCTGTTATTTATTTGCTAAAACACAATGTGAATTTTTAAATTGCACTCATAATATGCAAATAAAATGAAATAGCAGGCAAAAAGCCCCTGGCATTCACCATAAATATATATAAACCCATATAAACAAGTCAACTAACTTGGTGACAACATTTTCTACACTGTTGAGTGGTATACTGCTTTAAAATGCCACATTCCATTAAATATTGAAGTTTTCGTGAGATGGATATGGATTTAGGATAGGAACACTATTCTATTATATCTTTAAATGAGTACAATTATTTATTGCTTGTGTTTATGGACAAAAGAAAACTTGCTCAAGAAGTAGAGCCCATGAAGGACTTACAGTTTAGGAGACTATAACTTTGCTACTTCCATTTGTTTTCACAAGGTAGTCACATGTTAGATTTGACTGTCCTGACATTATGGCTAGCATTACCTGGTCATTGTTTGAAACAACAATTGAGCATCTTTTGTACAATAGCTCATAAAACCCTCATCACCACCCTCTGAGAAGGTAGTACCATTACAACATTTTACCCATGCAGAAACTGAGGCTCAAAAAAGATAAGACACCTGCTAAATACCTGGGATTTGAAATCAGTCAGGACTGGGTTTAGTTAATCTTCCTATTTTATAGCCATTAAAGCTTTAATTGAATCATGTGACAAACACAATTTAAAGTGGCTTGTAAAAACCCTGGCTCTGCCTTTAGGACTCACAATCTAAGGTATATATAATCCATAGCTGTAGTTGAAATATTTACAAAGTGCAAAAAATTATAAGGTGGCTCCTGACTCTGCCTCAGTTTCAGGAATAGTCTTGGAGAGGGGCCTGTAGTAAGCGACAGTATCCATAACTTGTCTAACAAAGGTGACTGATCCTCAGATCCACTAATAGTTGCTATGTTATATGAAAATGTCAAAAGTATAGACTTTTAAAAACTAAAGAGTTGTATTTTTTTTGAATCGATAAAGAAATTAGAATTTTAGAAAGCCTTTCAAATGAATTAAAAAAAAATTTGATGGGTTCGGCTTGGTTTATAGGCTCCCAGTTTGCAGGCTATATGCAAACATGAACTCATCCATTCCTTCTGCTCTGAGATTTTTCTCAGTCATCTGGTTTCACTAAATAACAGTGATGCAGGACAGATGAGCCCACAAATTAGGATTAGCCTAGGAGCGTTCTTGGCTTCATCCAAGAAAGAACTCAAGGATGAGCCAGTGGTGTTAGATGGAAATATTTTTACTACACAATACTGCTCCTTGCAAAGCAATACAAATTGAGGGGCAAGTTATTTAAAACTTTCTAAGAAAGGAGTGGCAATTGTAAACTGCCATGGCACTGGTGGGAGTGTCTTATACTAATGAACAATGAGGGAAACTAGGGATCACTTTTATGGTCATCAGCTGGTTCTTGCCAGTTTCTTCACTTTAACCTGTCTAGACCAGATCCTGTTTTGGTCATCAGGGTTGTGACCAGAAAATAAATCCTTTCAGTCTCCTAATCTCAGCAGTACTATCTTTCCCTCACCTAGGATTAAAACCAGTAACTGGAATTATTTTTTGATCTTCTATAGCCAATGACTTGTCAGGCCCTGTTATCCTCATTTCCATTTTCACTGAATCTGCACTGGTCACATCTTCATCACCACGCTACCTCGGTTTTTCTTATGCTAGTCCACTTTTGCTCAGGATTTTCCTGGAACATTTTTTTTCATGTAAAACTGCTGCTTAAAAACTTGTGATATGTTTACACCACCTAATAGAAGTAAATTAAAGGCTTTCCACAACCTGACCCAATCTATCTTTTATCTTTCTGATTCCCAGTGCCCTAGGTTAACCTCTGTATAAGTCAGGGTTCTCCAAGGAAACAGAATCAATCAATGAGATATAGATATAAATATAGAAATATAGATGTAATAAATACATATTTATTATAAAGAATTGGCTCATGTGATTATAGGGGCTGAGAAATTTTAAGGCCTGCAGTAGGCAAACTGGAGACCAAGGAAAGCCAATGGGTAGTTCCAGCATGAGTTCAAAACTCTGAGAACGAAGAGAGCTGGTGGTACCTGTTCCAGTCCAAAGGTCAGCAGTCTTGAAACCCAAGAAAAGCTGATTTTTTTAAGTTCAATTTTGAAGGAAGGAAAAGACCAATGTTCTACCTCAAGGCAGTTAGGTAGAAGGAGTTCTCTCTTACTCAGTTACATTGGTTGATAAAAGTCTTTAATTTATTGGATGTGGTCTGCCCACTCTGGGGAGGGCAATCTATTTTCCTTACTCAGTCTACAAATTCAAATGTTAACTTCAGCTAGAAACACCCCATATAGACACATCTAGAATAATATTTGGCCAAAAGTCTGGTCGCCCGTGGTCCAATCAAGTTGACACATAAAATTAAGCATCATATATTTCTTCCCTAAGTTCTAAGATATTATGACATTTACTTATGTAATGTATGTTTGGATTATCCACTTTACCAAAACAGGAGTTCCACAAAAACAAGGCTTTTGGTCTCCTTTGGTCATTCTTTTATAACCAACATTTAGAAAAGTTCTCCACACAAAGTATTTGCTCCACAAATTGCTGCTGGATAAATATTGTTATAGCAATATTTTGTATAAACATTATGACTTCTTATACTATAAAGCCACACCTTCACAAATGTTGGTTTTGACACATGTATTGCTCTGAAATGACTGGGAAGTGTAATTATGATGGAAACAGAAGAAAGAAGACTTACTTTGTTTTGGAGTAGTCTAGGAGGGCTTCATAGAGAAGATGAGACAAGTCATGCCCTGAAGGGTTAGTTGGAATTGTGGTGAGTTCAGAAGAAGATGGAATACATTCCAGGAAAAAGAAACAACTTAAAAAAATCAGAAGAGGGAAAAAGTGCAAACATATAAAAAGAGGAAGAGAGTTGATCAAATTGGAACCAGTTAGAATTTTTATAAAAGGTTTGGGAAGGAAGAAAAGCAGTAACAATTTTGTCTTTTTTTTTTTTTTTACTTTAAGTTCTTGGGTACATGTGCACAACGTGCAGATTTGTTACATATGTGTTCATGTGCCATGTTGGTGTGCTGCAACAATTTACTCGTCATTTACATTAGGTATATCTCCTAATGCTATCCCTCCCCCCTTCCCCCACCCCACGACAGGCCCTGGTGTGTGATGTTCCCCTTCCTATGTCCAAATATTCTCATTGTTCAATTCCCACTTATGAATGAGAACATGCAGTGTTTGGATTTTTTATCCTTGCAATAGTTTACTGAGAATGACAGTTTCCAGCTTCATCCATGTCCCTACAAAGGACATGAACTCATCCATTTTTATGGCTGCATAGTGTTCCATGGTGTATATGTGCCACATTTTCTTAATCCAGTCTATTGTTGATGGACATTTGGGTTGGTTCCAAGTCTTTGCTATTGTGAATAGTGCCACAATAAACATACATGTGCATGTGTCTTTATGACAGCATGATTTATACTCCTTTCGGTATATACCCACTAATGGGATCACTGGGTCAAATGGTATTTCTAGTTCTAGATCCTTGAGGAATTGCCACACTGTCTTCCACAATGGTTGAACTAGTTTACAGTCCCACCAACAGTGTAAAAGTGTCCCTGTTTCTCCACATCCTCTTCAGCACCTGTTGTTTCCCGACTTTTTAACAATCGCCATTCTAACTTGTGTGAGATGGTACCTCATTGTGGTTTTGATTTGCATTTCTCTGATGGCCAGTGATGATGAATATTTTTTCATGCATCTGTTGGCTGCATAAATGTTTTCTTTTGAGAAGTGTCTATTCATATATCCTTTGCCCACTTTTTGATGGGGTTGTTTGTTTTTTTCTTGTAAATTTGTTTGAGTTCTTTGTAGGTTCTGGATATTAGCCCTTTGTCAGA
>NW_012114633.1:5779951-5826925 GCF_000951035.1 Colobus angolensis palliatus
TTAATTTTTGTTTAAGGCATAAGGAAGGGATCCAGTTTCAGCTTTCTACATATGGGATAGCCAGTTTTCCCAGTACCATTTATTAAATAAGTGAATCATTTCCCCATTTCTTGTTTTGTCTTAATGATGTTCAAGGAGAAAATTTCTGTAGTTGTGGTTTTAGAGTCAGAGTCATATTTTAAAGTCACAAATGTTGTGTCCAGGGTTTTTACATTATCTTGTGATGAAAGGGTAGTCATCAAAAGTCCTCAAAGAATATAACAGCATGATATATGTAAAATGTAAGAAAATTAATCTCATCATGGTAGATAGCTCATAGTGATAGATTATGCAAAGAAAATAAATAGATGACTGATATTTTATTCACTGTAATTTTAGTTCTTCCACTAAGAAAAAGCAAAATCAATTACTTTTCAAATAAAAGGGCATTTATTACCAAAGAAATATATTTATTTTTGAGATCAACATACTGGTGACTAATAAAGTTGGGGAGTCTCAGGAAGCACCACCTCTCATATGTCTTCATGTCACTCTTGTTTAACTGCTCAGGGCCCAGAATAGGATCTCTAGACTGAAACTTAGAATAGGTACTAAGAGGCTCTTTGTTAAATGACACACAGATTTATACTTTCTGACAACTACAATGCTATTTTTTTTCTTAGATCATTATTGAAGATCCCTGCAAATAAAGTATAAGTCAAAAAGTGGAAGTAATCCCTCCTTCCAGCAGATGAATCAGGCCTGTGAAATCAGTTTTTCTTCTAGAAAATAAATAATGAACAGTGAATTAGTACTGGCTGTACTTTAAGCTGCAGAGATGTCTGCTGTTTCCAATACAAATAGTGTTACTTCGTTATTAAAATCAAAGCCATTTCCTTAGTTCTAAAGACGACTTCTCCATAAACCCACTCCATTGCTCAGAAAAGTACTAGGTGAACATGCATTTATAATCGTTTAAAATAGCAGTGTTAAGTTTGTGTGATTGTGTGTATGTATGTGTGCATGTGCTAAACATACTGCTTGAACAAAAAAGGGATTAGGACTAAAAGCAGGGTGAAATCAGAGAAAATGGGAAGGAAGAGAAAACTCAAAAGTTGTATTATGAAAACAAACTTTGAGTGTGATTTTGTCAAAAGAAGTTGATTGACAACTCTTTCCATTCTTCTGTCCAAATACAGAATGAGAAGACTTCTCTCAAAAGAGAGTCTAGAATTCTATGGTTGTGAAAAGTTGTGACTGGAAAGCTTAGCAAATAAGTCTGCTGCCATAAGTATAATTAAAAATACAAAGCCAGTCGCTTTTTTATGTGTTTATCTTAGAATTCAAGTAAAAACTGGAATTCCAATATACTTTATATAAGATGTGATATTTTTTCTTTCTGAAAAATAATTTTAATGTATCTTCGATTTGTCAGTGTCCTACTTGAGCTGCACTAAAGGGACCATAATTATAAGTCATATATTAAAAGAAACACAAAGATTTAGCATAAAGATGAAATATAATTTTGTAAATTAAACAATTTTTGTTCCATGATGCTTTCACTTTTTCATATGTTGTAGAAACCATTATTATATTAGATTTTTTGATTCACAGGCATGAAATCTAACTGAAATGTATTTCTCATATCCAAATGCAAAATGTATACCTAAGATAACTGACGAATTTGAAGCTTGATGTTGTCAATTTTCTTGGTGATTTATTGAAAATATACTCTGTTCTTGGATTAAATAATAGTTTTCAGTATTAGCTCCTCTCATTTTTTAAAACTAAATAATGTAGTTTGTAGCAATAAAAAACATTTTTTTCTTTTATCTTTTTTTAGAGACAAAGTCTTGCTCTATCACCCAGGCTGGAGTGCAGTGGCATGATCATAGTTCACTGCAGCCTTGACCTCCTGGGTTCAAGTGATTCTCCCACCTCAGCCTCCTGGTAGTTAGGACTACAGGCATAAACCACCATGGCTAGCTACGTAAAAACAAACAAACAACAAACAAACAAATCCAAACAAACAAAAAACCTTTTCATAGAGATTGGTCTCAATATATTGCCCAGGCTAGTCTCAAAAGATCCTCAAGCAATATTACCACCGTGGCCTTCTGAAGTGCTGGGGTTACAGGCATGAACCACCATACCCAGCCACAATGAAACATTAGTTGCAAAGGTACGTTATGATTTTGAATAAATAATTCACCGTTAGTACAAAATAGTATGATACTCAGGTTATGCTCAAAAAATGTCCTAGCATGTGAAGGTTGTAATACATTACTGATTTCTTGAACTGCAAGGACTATAATATCTTCTTAAAATGCATTCTGGGTTAAAAAATAATAATCTGCAAAATATCTGAAACCTATAGTATCTTTGGCAAAGAGAGAGGCAACTGTTTTTTTTTAATTTGATGATTTTATTTTCAAAGCTGTAATTAAATGAGATAAAAATATACGGTTGAAGTGCCAAAGCAACTTAAATTGAACATAAATAACAGCTGCTCCTCATCTGCGAATTTCATTTATATATACAACTTTTGTTATACCCTTAAAGATTTTTAACTAGTGTACAGTTAATTCAGCATCCAGTATCCCAAGATATGCTTTATGCTCAAAGAGAATGGAAAAGAGAAGTACTTCCTGGCATCCATGCTGTACAGATAAATTTTGCTTTAAAAGCAAATAGAAGACTCTTCACTATGTACTCAATTTCAGGTTTTTGAACTAATAAAGTAGGGATTGGTGACTCATTAAAAAATCCCAGTCATGGTTGGATTCATTGCTCCTAAGAAACCAGACATGTTTTGCATTATAGCTATTTTAGGGAAATCAAAGCTATGAGAAGTAACAAGTTTGTTTAATCACTGGTGCAACTAATTTTTTTGTGTGTGTGATACTAGTCAAAAGCAGTGGCATTGATGAAGGATGAAAAGAGGGTAGTAATGGAATTCCCCCACTGTTTGTGGAATGGCAGCCAGAGCTGATAGGGCTTTAGGAATGTTGAAAAGACACTGCAGATGACAAAGTGGCTGCTAGTGGTTGTAAAAGCAACTTCAGCTGAGATAGTGTACTAAGTGTTCTTTTTATCTTTATTTTCTGGTGTCTCCTAAAATAACTCCCCATTAACTGAAATAATCTCATCATGTGTGTTTCTTGAAAATTTAAACTGAGTAAACCACACAAACATGATGATCTCCAGTATATGTATTCTATTTTATAAGTTTGCCTGCCAAAATAATAATGTAAACAAGCTATGTGTGAACAGGAATTATTATAAGGATACTGAAAGGTAAAATTTATTTAGAATAAGGTACAATTTATTTAGAATATCTCAGTGTTTGGAGAGATGAAAAAGATGAGAAAATGGAAAGAAAGATCATTTCAAAACCCATTGATAAGTTTTAGAAATGAAAATACTGTTTGGTTTATGAAAAATAAAAGGTTTTAAGCTTTTTTTTAAAAGTAACGTTCTACCAATAAACAAGCCATGAAAATCCTTCACATAATAAAAAAATTCTATATAAACCTAGTAAGCAATAATTTACTATAAATGCTGTTACAAAAGTCATTGATTTCATAAGTTCAAATTATTGAGTATTTGAAAATATGTAATTTTAATTTGATTTATAGCCAAAAATTATAAATTTTATATTCAATTTACTTCCATAGCAAAGTACATATAGAAGTATTTTTCTATCTGCCCCAATCTCTCTTTCTCTCTCTCACATATGCATAATTTTTATATGTGTAATAGACTATTTCTAAAGGATATAGATTGGTTCACATTCAAACTTAGTCTAACATGCCTATTAATTTATATTTATATTTTACTCAAGTATCAGCTTAGCCTTAAACAAATACTGTGGAAAATCCCTTAAGATTATTTCTGTCAATTTAGATACATTATTTGCAAAGTACTTTTGAAACCCTGAAGTGAGGGTGAATAGGACGTGAGTGATAAATGATATTCACTTATTGAGTAAGAATTAAGGATAACTCTATGAGCTAATTCTGTTATCTTCAATCTCTAAAGTCATCTTTAAAATAGAAAAGGGATGATTTCAATTATGCCTGAATATGTTAAAGAAGCACACTTCCTAATGGAAAAGAGAGAGAATTTCTCCTAAGTTAGTATTATATCATTGCAGGCTGCTCCATTAGATATTTTGAACTGGATTTCTATGTCCATTACTTAAAACTATATTGGTAATTAACCTTGCTGTTTAATCTTAGTGAAGATGAGTGTAATCTTTTTTCTTGCAGATCTCAGTAAGTACATCAACTTTGCTGTGGCTTTTAATATAGGAGAGGAACAGATTTCAAAATTATCTTAATTGCCAGTCAACTATAGAAAGGATTGTGATTATTAAGGAGTTGACCCTTGGTGGAAATATAATTTCCTGAGATGCTTTAATAAGACAGCATAAGAAAAAATATTAGATACCGGAATTTCCATGATTTCAAGTTTTGATATATGGGATTAAAACTTTATAACAAATCTCTTATAGCTTTCCCAAAGAGTCTGGCATAACACAGATGTTTCAAATGTTTGTGAATTAAGTACAATAACATTGAATTTCCAGGGCTGCCTTCTTGGTTCATACTTTTACCGCATCACAGTTTGATATTGAAATAACCTTCTAAATCAGGGGCTGGAAAGCTTTTTCTGTAAAGGGTCAGAGAGAAAATATTTTCGGGTTAGCATGCCATATGGTCTGTGTCTCAACTACTCAGCTGTGTTATTCTAACTTAAAAATAGTACATAAACAATACATGTGTCTCAATAAAACTTTGTTTCCAAAAACAGGTAGTAGATCAGATTGGGCCTATGGGTCATAATTTGTCAGCTCCTGTTCCAAATGACCTTCCTGTTGCAAGTCTTCCTATTTACATACTTTTAGTCTTGTAGTTAAGAAATATAAGCAAGTTTTATTGAGGCACCACATTGAACTTACAGAGATGCCCCTTGGGATATTTTAAATGTTCAAGGGAAACATGGTAACATTTGTTGATGGCTATTACTCTTCCATGGCTTGGACATAACTCCTTAATAGACAGAATCTTTAGGTATTTTTTTGGCCTAAGAGGGTTATAAAAAATTTACTGAAACATGAAGGGAACCTTGAACTGAGTTTGGGAATCTCTGTTCTAATCTATCTCATATTTTCCTGATGGATACATTTTATTATAATATCTTTGAGTTTCTTTGCTGTTCCAAACCCCTCGATAACTGCCTACTGATTACAGCAAAATGAGAACATAAAAACAGAAATTGCCTAGTTTACAGATCCCTGTCTTAATATAAAACCATAATTCAAGGAATAACTAAAAACATCAGTTAATCTAGGAAGTCCTGAGATAAGTCTTTTATTTTATTTTTAGATACACATTCAGGAAAAGGAGAACAGAAAATCAAAGGAAGAAATGAAGACATAATAGTTGAAGGAATTGCACATAAATCAATCTGATTTATTAGAGAGCTTAAGAGGAGATTTGACAGAGGGATGGGAGAAGAAAGTGAGGCACATGGAAAGAAAAGCACGTGGTAAGACACAGCAAGATATGTATAGGGAAGCCTTGTTATATTATTATACTAAAGTGTAAGTTATTGACAGATGATGCTGAATTTGCAGACATGAGCCATAGCATGAAGGGCATTTTATGCCATACAATAGGCTTAGAATATTGTTGTACAAGTAATGAAGATCAACTAAAGGGCTTTGGGAAGGCCAGGTTTTGGTTTTGGATTAATAATTAGTGCATCAGTGTGGAAGATAAATTGGACAGATTGGAGATGGATTCAAGAAGAGAAATGCAAAATCAAAATGAAAATTAATGAAGCCATTATTCAACTGTCAAGGCAATGTTCTAAACACTTTACATGCAGTCACGTTAACTCCTCAGAGTAAACCTGTGAGATAGGCACTATGATAATTCTTTCTCTTTGATAGTCTAGGAAACTACGAAACAGAAACATGAAGGCTACAGAGTAAGTAAATAGGAAAGCTTGAAATCAAACCCAATTGTCTAGTCACAGAACTCATGTTCCTAAGAACTGTATTAATTGCCTCTCAACAATCTAAATAAGAGATGAAATAGGGCCCACTTATGACAGCAGCAATAGTATAGAGAAACTGGAAAGCCAGAGACAGTAAACTCATGGGACTTAGGAATTAATCCCAAGTGAAGGAGAAGAATACGTCTGTGACATTGCTCAGATTTGAGGCTGTGATGATTGTATCAATAGTGAGCATATAAGAGGAGGAAGAGTTGGGTTCGAGAAAAAAATAATTAAAGATCAAATGTGTTAAATTAACATGCTGAAATATCCAGGCATAGATATTCAGTAAGAAGTTTTATATATAGTACAAAAGTTCTGTCAAAGTCTAATTTGATAATAACATACATTTCTGAATTGCCAGAATTGCCAGAGATGGTCTGTTAGTTCATTCTTACATTGCTATGAAGAAATACCAGAGACTGGGTAGTTTATAAAGAAAATAGGTTTAATTGGTTCACAGTTCTGCAGGCTGTACAGGAAGCATGATTGCTGGTATCTGCTTAGCTTCTGAGGATTCCTCAGTTAACATACAATTATGGCAGAGGACAAGGGGGAGAACACATATCACAGGGCCAAAGTCTGAGCAAAAGATTTTGGGGAGGTACCATCTATTTTTCAACAGCATCTCATGAGAGCTCAGTCACCATCATGACAACAGTACCAAGGGGGATGGTGTTAAACCTTTCCTGAGAAATCACCCTCATGATCCAATCACCTCCCACCAGGCTCCACCTCCGACATTGGGAATTACATATGAACATGGGATTTGGGTGGAGACACAGATACAAACCATATCAGATGGTAATAGAAGCTATATAATTTCTGTAATCATGCAGATAGAGTGGATAATGTGAGCAAGTCAAGTAGGGAACCCTGGTGCACATTAGCATTTAGGGGGCAGTTGAAGAAGTAAGAGCCTAGACAAAGAGTATTAGACAGCACTACTACAATCATAATATCACTTCTTCTGTTTTCACACCCTTTTCTAGCAAGATTGAAAATGCCTGACACACTCATACTCCTTTATCCATGGTTTCTTTCTGATAGAACAAAATGCTATGTAGGTTGCACCTGGTTTTGCATTACAGCCACAATCATTAAAATTCTATAAATATGTTGACAGTTTTTACTGTTGTATTATTGAATGAAGAATTTGCTAGAGAAGGAGAAGCATTGGATCTTGGCTCAATTCTCAGAACTGTTAAATGGGTCATCAAAGCTACTCCCTGAATCATAACCTGCATGTGGAAGAGTAGGAAACCACTTCTTTCTAAGGCTTGTAATGTTTAGAAAAAATTTTTTTTAATCTTTACTATCTGGTCTCTCTTTAAAATAACTCCCCATTAACTGAAAAAATCTCATCATGTGTGTTTCTTGAAGATTTAAACTGACTAACCCACACAAACATGATGATCCCCAGTATATGTATGCTCTTTTCTAAGTTTACCTGCCAAAATAATAATATAAACCAGCTACTCATAAACAGGAGGTATTACAAGGATACTGAAAATCTTAACATATTGAATGTTGCTAAGCATGAGAAACTAGTAGAGGCTTTTCTTTATAAACCTTCTGTTTCACCACACTTGTCTGTGTTCTTGATTCCTTTTTCTCTTATTCAGAAAACTACCTATATTTCTGACTTTTTAGAAGAAATTAGTAGTAAACATGGCCCCAAAAAGCCATTGAGTTTAAAACATTCAGGCACCAGAGACAGATGGCTGAATTACTTATCATCACAAATGCAAAAGTTTCAGAAGCGAGACTCATTTCTTTATTTACAGTAACTTATCCATCTCTAGTAACCAGTGGCTAGCTGATTAGATAATATGTAACATAGCCATCTGAAAAACCACTAGAAAAAAATGTATTGCTGACAATCCCAAATATGTCTACTCTAAGCAGGCATATAAACCGTATGTATGTGTCTGCAACTGGGTTCTAATCTTCCATATCAAAACTGCTTTCTTCCTATATTATTTTTTATTTTTTTATTTCAATAGCTTTAGGTGTACAAGTGGTTTTTTGTTATATGGATCAATTATATATAGTGATTAATTTTGAGAATTTAGTGCACCTGTTACCCCAGTAGTGTACATTGTATCTAATGTGTCTGTTTTATGCCTGGCTCCTCCTCCACCCACCGCATTCAGAGTTTCTAAAGTCCATTACATCACTCTTATGCCTTTGCATTCTGATAGCTTAGCTCCCACTTGTAAGTGAGAATATATGGTATTTTCTTTTCTATTTCTGAGTTACTTCACTTACAATAATGACCCCCAGTTCCATCCAAGTTGTTGCAAAATAAATTATTTCGTTGCTTTTAATGCCTGAATAGTATTCCATAGTATGTATATATGACATTTTCTTTATGGATACTTAGGTTGGTTCCACATCTTTGCAATTGTGAATTTTCCTGCTATAAACATACGTGTGCAAGTGTCTTTTTCCTGTAATGACTTCCTTTCTTTTGAGTGAGTACCCAGCAGTGTGATTGATGGGTCAATGGTAGATCCTACTTTTAGCTCTATAAGGAATCACCATACTGTTTTCCATAGAGGTTGCACTAATTTATATTCCTATCAGCAGTGTATAAATGTTTCCTTTCTCCCATATCCACAGGTCTAACTTGGAAGAAAACAGTGTCTACTGTTTTTTTACTTTATTTATTTATTTTTTTTTGAGACAAGTTCTCACTTTCTCACCCAGAATAGAGTGCAGTGACATGATCATGGCTCCCTGCAGCCTCAAATTCCTGGGCTCAAACAATCCTCTGGCCTCAGCCTCTGGAGTAGCTAGGACCACAAGTGCATGCCACCACACCTGGCTGATTTGTGTGTGCGTATGTGTATTTTTTGTAGAGATGAGGTTTTGCCATGTTGTCCAGGCTGGTCTCGAACTCCTGAGCTCAAGTGATCAGCCCACCTTGACCTCCCAATGTGCTGAGATTACAGGCATGAGTCACTGTGGCCAGCCTATTTTTGGATTTTGTAATAACGTCCATTATTGCAGGAGTAAGGTGGTATCTCATTGTGGCTTTCATTTTCGCCTTTCTGATGATTAGTGATGTTGACCATTTTTTAATATGTTTGTTGGCCATTTGTAAATCTTTTTTTGAGAAATGTTTGTTTATGTCCTTTCCAGATTTTTTAATGGGATTATTTGCTTTTCTCTTGTGTTTGTGTGTGTGTGTGTTTTGTTTTGAGTTCCTTGTAGATTGTGGATACTAGTCCTTTGTCAGATGTATACTTTTCAAATATTTTCTCCCTTTTTTTTGGTTTTCTCTTGATTACTGCAATTGCTATGCAGAAGCTTCTAGTTTCATTAGATCCCTTTCATTTATTTGTCTTTTTATTACATTTGCTTTGGGGACCTTAGTCATTATTTCTTTGCCTGGGCTGATGTCTAGAAGAGTTTTTCTGATGTTGTTTTCCAGGACTTTTATAGTTTCAAGTCTTATAGTTTAGGCTTTGATCCATCAGGTCTTGTCTAACTTGGAAGAAAGAATTAAACCAAGAGACGCAACAAGAGTTAAATAGCAGGTTTTGTTGAAGGAAGAAAAAGTGCATTCCTAGAGTGAAGTAAAAAACAGCTCCAGGCAGATCAGTTTGATTCCATATGAATTTTAGTATTTTTTTTCTAATTCTGTTAAAAATTATGTTGATGTTTTTCTGGGAATTACATTGAATCTGTAGATTGCATTGAGAGTTTGGTCATTTTCACAATATCAGTTCTTCCAGTCCATGAGCATAGGATGTGATTCCATTTGTTTATGTCTTTTATGATACCTTTAAGCAGTGTTTTGTAGTTGTCCTTGAGGAGATCTGTCACCTGTGTGGTTAAGTGTATTTTTAAGTATTTTTTTTTTCAGCTGTTGCAAAAGGGATTGAGTTTTTGATTTGACTCTCATCTTGGTTTTTGTTGGTGTATCACAGTGCTACTGATTTGTGCACATTGATCTTGTAACCTGAAACTTTAATTCATTTATCAAATCTAAAAGTCTGTTGGAGGAGTCTTTAGGATTTTCTAAGTATACAATCATATCATCTGCAAACAGCTACAGTTTGATTTCCTCTTTTCCAATTTGGATACCATTTATTTCTTTCTTTTGCCGAATTGCTCTAGCTCATACTTCCAACATTATGTGAATCGGAGTGGCAAAAGTTAGCATCCTTGTCTCGTTTCTGTTCTCAGGGGAAATGCTTTCAACTTTTTCCCATTCAATGTGATGTTAGTTGTGGGTTTGTCATATATGGCTTTTATTATTTTGAAAATCACTTGAACCAGGGAGGTGCACATTGTAGTGAGCCAAGATTGTGCCACTGCACTCCAGCCTGGGCAACAAGAGCAAAATGCCGTCTCAAAAAAAAAAAAAAAAAAAAAAAAAAAAAAAAAACCTCCACTCAGGGATGTATGTTTTTACTATTAAGATAAACAAAAGGCTACTCTAGGGTGAGTTTTTGGAGGAATGTCCACACTTTTCAGCAGGGAAAATCCCTAGCGTGGTTATCTCTAGCTAGGGCCTGATAAATTCCTTTTAGGGCTGGAGGAGCCAAACCACGAGGCCAGAAGTAGCCAGTGTTGCCATTTATATCATTCAATTCTCACACTTCTATGAAGAAATACCCCAAACTGGGTAATTCATAAAGAAAACAGGTTTAATTTACTCACAGCTCTGCATTGCAAAGGAGGCCTCAGGAAACTTACAGTCATAGAGGAAGGCACCTCTTCACAAGGCAGGAGGACAGAGTGAGTGGTGAGCAGAAGGGGAAGCCCCTTATACAACCGTCAGATCTTGTGAGAACTCATTATTATCACGAGAACAACATGGTGGAAACCACCCCCATGATTCAATTATCTCCACATGGTCCTCCTCTTGCAACATGGGGATTATTAAAATTCAAGGTGAGATGTGGATGGGGACACAGAGCCAAACCCTGTCACTCTGTTCATGGCCCTTTACAAATCTCATGCCCTCACATTTCAAAACACAGTCATGCCCTTCCAACAGTCCCCCAAACTCTTCACTCATTCCAGCATTAAGCCAAAATTCCAAATCCAAAATCTCATCTGAGACAAGGCAAGTGCCTTCCACCTATGAGCCTGTAAAATCAAAAGCAAGTTAGGTTCTTCCTGGATACAGTGGAGGTACAGGCATTGGGTAAATGTAGTTGTTTCAAATGGGAGAAATTGACCAAAACAAATGGGCTACAGGCCCCATGTAAGTCTGACATCCAACAAGGCATTCACCAAACCTTAAAGTTCCAAAATGATCCTCTTTGATTTCATATCTCACATCCAGCTTACACTGATGTAAAAGGTGGGCTCCCATAGCCTTAGGCAGCTCCACAACTGTGGTTTTGCAGGGTACAGACCCCCTCCCGGCTACTTTCGTGGGCTGGTGTTGAGTGTCTGCAGCCTTTCCAGGCATACGGTGCAAGCTGTCAGTGGATCTACCATTCTGGGGCCAGGAGAATGGTGGCCCTCTTCTCACAGATCCACTAAGCAGTGTCCTAGTGGGGACTCTGTGTGGGGGCTCCAACCCGCCCTGCACTGCCCGAGCAGAGGTTCTTCAGGATGGCTTCACATCTGTAGCTAAGGTCTGCCTGGACATCCAGGTGTTTCTATACGTCCTCTGAAATCTAAGTGGAGGTTCCCAAACCTCAGTTCTTAACTTGTATGCCTCCACCGGCCCAGCACCACATGGACGCTGCCAAGGCTTGGGGCTTGCACCCTCTGAAGCAATGGCCTGAGCTGTATGTTGGCCCTTTTTAGCCACGACTGGAGCTGAAGCAGCTGGGGTGTAGTGCACCATGTTCTGAGGCTGCAGAGAACAGCAGGCTCCGGGCCTGGCCCAGAAAGCAATTTTCCCTCCTAGGCCTCCAGGTCTCTGATGAGAGGGTCTGCTGTAAAAGTCTCTGCCATGCTCTGGAAACAGTTTACCCATTGTCTTGGTCATTAGCATTTGACTCCTCATTACTTATGCAAATTCCTGCAGCAGGCTTGAATTTCTCCTCAGATTTTTTTTGTTTCTATCACATCATCAGGCTGCAAATTTTCCAATGCTTCCTATTGAACACTTTGCCAGTTAGAAACTTCTTTTGACAGGTATCCTAAATTATCTCTCTGAAGTTCAAACTTCCACAGATCTCTAGGGCAGGGGCAAAATGTCGCCAGTCTCTTTGCATAGCAACAGTGGCCTTTACTCTAATTTCCAATAGGTTCCTCATCTCCATCTGAGACCACCTCAGCCTGGACTTCATTGTCTATATCACTATCAGCATTTTGGTCAAAGCCATTCAACAAGTCTCTGGGAAGTTCCAAACTTGTCCACATTTTCCTGTCTTCTGAGCCCTCCAAGTCTCTAGGGTGTTCCAAACTTTCCAACCTTTTCCTGTCTACCTCTGAGTCCTCCAAACTGTTTCAACCTCTGCCTATTACCCAGTTTCAAAGTTGCTTCCATGTTTTTGCATATCTTTACAGCAGCACCCCACTCTGTGTGGTACCAGTTTACTGTATTAGTCAATTCTCACACTGCTATGAAGAAATACCCAAGACTGGGTAATTTAAAAAGAAAAGAGGTTTAATTGACTCACAGTTCTGCATTGCTGAGGAGGCCTCACAAAACTTACAATCATCACAGAAAGCACCTCTTCACAGGGCAGCAGGATAGAGTGAGTGCTCAGGGAAGGAGGAAGCCCCTTATAAAACCATCAGATCTCATGAGAACTCACTATCACAAGAACAGCATGGCGGAAATTACCCCCATAAGTCAACTATATGTCCACCTGGTCCCAGCCTTGACAACTTTTCAAAAAATGAATATTTGTTTCAGATAAAAAAATCTTTTTAAATATCTTACTCTCTCTTCTCTGCTTTATTGTATAAGTTGCACTGGAGAACACGGGGCATGTTTGATGACCAAATATTTTTCAGTGATCCTATATCATTTTTCCTAGCACAGCCTATAAGAGAACAGTAAAATAGATTGAGGTGAATGCAAGGTGAATATTTTGTGTTAAAATCTTTCATGTAAAATTCCTAATGATGACTTTTATGCCTATCTAATTAATTGCATCTCTGAGTTTATCAAATATTAAGAAAATTCATCTGTGGTACGTTATTAAGCTTAGTTCATCTTTTGCTTGCATTTAAATACTATTTTTAATATATGGTAGCATAAAACACACTGTTTATGTTTTTAAAAAATAATCTTTCATTGGGAAAAGCCTCTTGACATTTGTGTTTGCAAATATTTTTTAGACAAGACTCCAAAAGTACAGGCGATAAAAGCAAAAATAGACAAAGGAGATTGCGTCAAACTATAAAGCTTCTGCACAGAAAATGAAGCAATTTACTGAGTGAAGAGACAACGTATGAAATGGAATAAAATATTTGCAAACCATATATCTGAAGGAGTTGATATACAAAATATATGAGAAGTCAAACAGCTTATAGCAGAAAAACAAATAGCCTGACATAAAAATGGTCCAAGGACCACAACAGACATTTCTTAAAAGAAAACACAGAAATGATCAGCACTTATATTACCAAATGCTTAACATTATGAATCATCAGGGTAATGCAAATTAAAATCACAATGGGATATAATTTTACAGCTGTTAGAAAAGGTTTTACCAAAAAGACAAGAGATACCAAGTGTTAGTGAGGATATGGAGTAAATATTTTTACATTGTTGGTGAGTATGTAAATTAGTACAGTCATGATGGAAAATGATATGGATGTTTCCCAAAAATATAAAATAGAACAACCATGTGACCTAGCAATTACACTTCTGGGTATATAGCCAAAGGAAATGAAATCAGCATGTCAAAGAGATGCCTGCACTTCCATGTTCATTGCAGCATTATACACAATGACCAAGATATGGAATCAAACTGAATATCCATCAATGGATGAATGAAAAAGAAAATGTGGTATGCACACACAATGAAATACTATTCAGCCTTTAAAAAAGAAGAAAATATCATCATTTGCATGGATGAAACTGGAAAAAAATATGCTAAGCGAAATTAGACAGAGAAAAGAAAAATTACTGAAAAATTTTTGCATATTTACCAAATGATGTCACTTACATGTGGAATCTAAAAAAGTCAAACTCACAGAAGTAGAGAGTAGAATGCTCATTACCAAGGGCTGGCTTGGGTAGGAAGAGGGTGGTAATGTGGAGTTGTTCATCAAAGGGTAAACAGTTTCAGTTATACAGGAGAAACACGTTCTGGAGATCTAGTGTACAGCATGGTGATGATAATTAATAATGTACTTTATACTGGAAAATTGCTGACAGAGTAGATTTTAAATGTTCTCATCACAAAAAAATGGTAAGTATATGAGGTGTTAGATATATTAGATTGATTTAATTATTCCACAATGTATATGTGTATCAAAATATCACATTGTACCCAATTTTCATTTGTCAATTAAAAGTAAACAAAATTTTTGAATAATCTGTTTCAAATTATCCTATGTTCTAAACCTGTTTGGTGACATATAACTATGACACTTGTAGCATGTTGCACACAGGATTTTTCTGGGGGTAAAATGAAAGTGCTTGTTACATAAAGTATAAGATATAATATCTATTATTAACATTTTTGAAATTGAATGTTTTAGTAAATATGAGTTGGTTGAAAGTTATATATGCCAAACTCGAATTTTCAAGGAAATAAGCGTTCTTGGATAAACATATATTAAATGCCGTTTTTGGCAATTTATATACATTTCAAATTTTAAAGCTATTAATCAGATAGCATGGATTAGGAAAATTGTGTATATGTATATTCTTCTACCTGCTCCTACATATGTATGTGTTTACATATATATTATATATAACATTTAATACATAACATATATCATATGGAATGAGTTTCATTTCATACATAACATATTCGCATAAGTATATATAAATAGATTAGTAGTTATCAAAATATTATTGCAATCATATTTTTGGTAGCACACTGTTACATCTAATTTACACATATTTATTTAATCAGAATTTTAACTTGTTCTTTCCAAGAATGTCAGGGTATATAAGGTAATTTTTCCCATTTTGCACATGAGGAATTCAAGGTTTAGAAAAGTTTGAAACTTGCTAATGGTCACAGCCATTATTAAAATTCAAACTGATGTGGTGATGATATGTATTTTTTCCACCATATCCTGCTATTTTGACTGTTTAAAATGTTAAAGCTGACAATTTATTTTCAGTTAATTATGTTTCCTATTTTCTTAATATATTATACTAGCAGCATATTCATTTTAATCTATAAAAGTAGAGATAAAACATTTAATGATTTTATTTAGATAGGTTAGTAAATTAACTTATGGTAATTAATGACTGTCTTGGTCTTTTTACTATGTGTACAAACATTTTCTAAATTATATAAGTTGGAGATACACACATATAAAACACATATATAAATCTTATAAATAAGAAAAGACATAAAGAATAATGAGCCATGATATAGAATAGAGGAATATAAAGTCAGTAAGCTTGGCTGTTGTGTGATGTTGCTAAAAGTTTCATCCTTGAAATAGGATTAATATACCTTTCTTAATCAATAGTTTTGAGAATGTAAGAGTATCACACATTCAAAAGCATTTTGTAATTTGTATAAATCTCAATGCTAGCATAAAATTATTCTAAAATTAAATTTTGAGTTTTGAATAGTGTGGATTATGCTATAATGATTATAAATATAACTATTCTTATGTATAAATACACATACTATAAATGAAATAACTATAAATTACTGTTATTATATAGATATCATTTATACAATAATTATTACAAACCTTTACATTTTAACTTGATACTCTGAACATTGATCATCTACTACAAACTATTCTTAAGATAATGCATAATTGTTGAACACAATTTTCATTGAAGTTTGTTCTTTCCATTACTGTACTATAATGTCAGTGAAAAAAACTCATTTCCTTTTGTATTAGAAACACATTTGGAATGATTTTAATGATAAATATGTTTCTTTTTTTTTAGCTAGAATAAATCTCTGTTAACAATGGAATTTTTAAATTAAAGAACTAATGTATTTGAAAATGTTTCTAAACTTTTATAAATCATTAAAGTCTTCATAGTTTATTATTGTTTCGTGCTACAGAACAAATTTGAATTTAGAGAAGTCTTTTGATGTATCAGCATCCAAAGTCAAAAGCTGAAACATTATACATATTTATGTATAATTTATATATTTTGAATAATTGCATGCATGGAACATTTACATATCTTTATAATGCATTTTCCCTAACATAATCTCTCTTGGTACTTTCAACTATACATAAAAATTTCAGGGCAATTATTTTCTCTATTTTGAAAGCAAAAGATGTTCACTCTGAAGTACTTTGCCTGAGGCTATACAATGATACTGTATATGACCTAGGGTTAGAATCTGGATCACCTAAATCCCTCTAATGGAAGTAAGATGTTTCTTTCACTGCTAAAGAAGCTTATAATAGTCTCATTAGATTTGCTATAATCTCCCTATAAATGGCATCAAAGAGAAATTTCCAGTGTGTTAGGTACAAGCTTTTCAACAATGTTGTTGCCAAGCTAGCATACACGAAAGTCCATTTATTATGATGCTCCACTGACAATGTTCAAATGATAGTAGTCATTGAATGCAATAAAAATTTTATTTCTATATAATATAAACTGAAGTGATTTAACATAACAGCATTTATCTAATCAACTAATATTTATTGAGTGTTCAATATGTGCCATACACTTGTTCTAAATACTTAGAATTCATCAGTTAACAAAACAGGCACATATTCTAGCTTGTTTGAAATTAGGATGTTAGCTAGGAGTGACTGGCTTTAAACAACAAACATAATAGATAAAAGTATGTTGGGTCTTAATAAGTGTTACTAGAAAAAAATGCAGTAAATAAAGCAGAGACAGTAAAAGGTGACAAAAATACGGTAGAGGGAAGGGTGTTCATTACCAATTTTGCATAGTATGGTGACGGTAAGCCTCAATGAGCAGGTGATCTTGAACAATGAGTTCATATGGTGGCGCTTGGCATTCTGGTATATTTGAAGAAGGCAAAGAACTAGAGAAGACTGGGCAATAGGGGAGCGATAGAAGATGAAACAGAAAAGGAAGCAAGAGAGCAACTCACGACAGCCTTACAGGGCCTCAATGTTTGTAGCAAATCAAACAGGAAGTCCCTGAAGGATTTTAAAGCAGAAGGATAACTTGCCTAATATACATTTTATCAGATTCAGCGTGAGTGTTGTGTTGATCATACAAAGTAGATAGGCGACTTAGGAAGCAGGGAGACCAGTTAGGAAGCTAGTGAACTAAGTGAAGTAAGGGACGGTAGTGGCTTAAACAAAGCGGAAGTCGTAAAAAGAGGGGTCCAATCCAATTTGAGGTATATCAGAACCAATTTTAGGTATATTGGGAGAAAAATGCAATGTCATGACAGATTGGATGTGGAATATTAGGGAAGAAGAAAAGTCAAGAATGATGGTGATGGCCGGGTGTGGTGACTGACGCTTGTAATCCCCACAATTTGGGACGCCGATGGTGAGGTTTTTGTCCTGAGTAACCTGTGGAATGGATTGCCATCAATGAGATGGGGCCGGCCGTGGGTAGGAAGAGATTCAGGGTAGGGAGGTATCAGGCTTATTTGGTTTGAGATATAGTATGTTCCATTTGCCTATCAGTTTTATCAAGTATGCAGTTGGATATATAAGACTGGAGCTACAGGAAATGGTCTGGACTGAAAATGTGGGAATAATTGCTATTAGAGATAGTACACAATATCACAAGATTGAATGAGACCAGCAAAAGAGAGAGTGTAGTTAGAGAACAGAAAAGGGCCAATGACAGGCATGGATCACTCCAATGTTGTGTGCTGAGAAGAGAAAGAATCGGGGGCGGGGGGGAATCTCAGTGAACTAGTGTAGTAGAAAGAAAAGTAATGAAGTGGAGTTTCCTAGAAGCCAGGTGAAGAAACTTTTATAAATTATTGTACACTGTAAACTAAACTAATTTCAGTGGGTTGGAAAGAGCAAACGCCTTTATTGGTGGGTGAAGAGAGAAATAGGAGCAGAGGAATTAGAGCATGAAAATGTGAAGAAGTCTTTTGAGTTTTACTGCAAAGAGAAACAATGAAGTGCAACAAAATTTTATGGTGTTTTTAAAAGTAAAAATATTTAACATTTTTTGTTTATATGCCAATGGGGTATGATCCAATAGAGAAGGAGAAATTTATGATGTGAGAGAGGTTAATTATAGAACTAACATCCTTGAGTAGGAAGAAGAGGATGAAATCTACTGATCAAATGAAAGAAATGGCTTTCAATAAGATCAACTTTATATGATACATTTTATAATTCTGTATTTAAGTATACACCCAGAAGTCTTAAATTGGTTTCTATACATTCAAACATATTTCTAATTGAATGCAAATTAATAAATGCCTATAAAATATTTTTCTCATATTCTCTGTAAAGATAAGATCCATCTCAACAATATAACAATTAGCTGAGTACAATTAAATGGAGTTCAGTGTTTAGACATAACACATGCATTAAAATGACTCATTCAACAAATATTGGCTGAAAATTTACTGTATCCTTTAATTCTTTCCGAATAAGTATTGCTTCTTGACAAGAGCATGGATTAAAATAAGGTTAATGAGAAACCATTAGATTTCATATCTGTGTATAACTGCTTTAAGGTTTTGACTGGATATGGCAATGAAATGAAAGAGTCAATTCATAACATCAAGAGTGAGACAAATTTGCAAAAAAGATATTTTTAAATTAAAAGATTTAAAAGCACAAACTAAAATTACTTAGGTTTTTAGGGTAGTTACTATAGAAGCAATTATGATATAATTTCACAATATCTGATTTCTTAATGAATCAGAATTTCCTTCAAGGTAAATTTTATTTTTGTTCTTGGAAAAATGTCAATACTTTATTTTCATTTTATAAATGCTATGAATTGATTCATAAAATATTCAGGCATCTCTTCGTTATATAACAGTCAAAACCTATTTTCCAAAAAATTAAAGCAGATATACAAAGAAAATAGATATAATTTATGCTAAATTTTCAAAGGACTATTTTCATAAAATTAAAATGTTATAAATATTGATCAGAGTTAAAATTGAACACAAAATAAATACATAGTGATGTCAAAGATATATATGTATATAAGAGTTGTCTTGGAATAGTATATTACATTTTTATACAGTTGTATTTCTCCCTTAGATGTTAAATTTCATGTTTGGTATAAAAACATAACAGTTATATCTGTCTACCCTTGTCCAATTAATTTGAATTTTCTATGCATTCATCAAAGAGCACATGTTATATTTTCTGATAGCTTTATAATTGTTATTAAATACTATATTATAAGTAATACAATATATTTAATTTGGCTTAATACTTTACATCTGTTGTCTCCTAATTTACCTTTTATATTTATTCACATATATATATAAATATGCATGTCAATTCATGAATATCTCTCATACCATAGGAAAGTTATTTTCATTAATTTAAGGCATTGATTGCCCATCATTTATTTTGCACTTGTGACTACCCTTTCTGACAGCATAATATCTTCAATACTTTTATTCCCTTCATATGTTATTATCTAGTTCATCTATTATTATTTAGCATTTTTATTTCTCTACTCTTCAAGGCATTTGCACCTTCTCAAAACTCCAGTTTTCTCATGGTCTAACTTGAGAAGACATCTGCATGAAAAATTTTTCTTTATTACAATCTGCTTTTAAAGTCATACACCTTTATACCATATTTGCTTATATCTGCATATCACTCAAGAGTATAATTACCAGATTATAAGAATTTGCTGGCATATAGTTGGCTTTCAATAGGTACTGGCTAGTTGAGTGAATAAATGAATATTTGCACTCAGATATAAAGTTATGTTCTACATTAATGAATGCATAAGTTCAGCTGCTGCAGCAGAGAATCGGAGTAACAGTGACCTGAGATATAGTGAATATCAATATGTCATGAATTCAGTCTCCCTTTAATTTATTACTCTGCCCCTTTGGGGGCCTCACTCAAATCTGCCTGGTCCACAAGGAATCATAACTAAAGCTGTGTTCTAGCCATTGTGAGGGTACATTCATTACAAGGTCATGCATTTACCACTTCATTTAACATTAGTCAGAATTAGTGACATGTCCTCCACCTGCTGCAATAAAATCTGGAATTCTAGTCTTTATTATTGGTAGCCCACCATCCAGCTAAAATTTATGGTTACATCACTAAAGCAAGACAGAGAGTTGTAATAACCTCTCTTTATTCATTTGCTTATAATCCTTGATTTTCTTTTTGCATATTTCTTGATCTTTGAACTTTGAACTTTGGGAAAAAAACATATTAACCACAGTATCGAGAGTCTGAATAAAAGGAAAAGAAAATGCAACATAATTAACTCATTTTACCAAATGAGAAAATACAATAGGTTAAATTTTTAACATCTGCAATGGAGAAAACAAAACATTTTTCTTCTTAGTTTCTAATTTTGATTGACACTAATCATGTTACATAAATACAGAGAAAAGAACGTAATTATTATATACCAATATTCCAACACATATATACATTTATGTGCATACACACATACATACTATATATATGCAAACACACACACAAGCATACACATGCTTCTTCTCTACTCTTAAAGACATTTATATCTTTTCAAAACTCCATTTGTCTAGTATCCCTATTTGTGAAGTTTGTGATAGCTGTCTATGTGAAGCACTATAATTTATTATTTTTCTGGATTTCCTTCTAATAGGATGTTTTAAACTGCAAAAGATATGTCACACACCTATCCATATATTTTAATGAAAAAATTAAGGAATGCAAAAAATAGGAAATTATTTATTAAAAAATCAAATTATTTAAATGTTTGGGTGAGGATGTAAAGTCATTGGACATTTTTGTATGATGATTTTGAAAACATACAGATGAAATAATGTAATATTTTATATTATTATAAACCATATATGTTTATTCTATAAAATTTATCACAAGATTATATAAAAACAATAATGAAATTAGGAATGTGCCAAAACTTCATGGATTTTTAGGAGAGATTTGTGGCTCTCGATACCTAAAGTTAATGCACAAAGCCATAAATCACTTCCAGCATTTTTTTGTTATTCTTAAAAATCAATCTTAAACAAATAAGAGTAGGTAGAGTGTCAGCCTGCAGCAAACACAGATATGATATGGTGTCGTTTTGTTGATCGGTGTTAAGAAGACCAAATATTTCAAATACTCCTCAAGGGGGCTTTTCTGACCTGTCATGCATGGTTGAAATACACTGCTTCCCCGCCTCTGGAAATTAGTTTACTGTGAAGCCTTCTTTAATGTTGTACAGCCACAAATCCTCTAGGAAGTTAATAAAATTGTTCTTAGCTGATGCTGGTCCATTCTTATTACGAGGATTAAACTGCCCTGTTCTTAATTGCAGAGTACAGATTGCTGTTGCAGGTTTTTCACTTGTAATACAATGAAGTAGTCTCTGAAGAATAATGATAGGACTAGGCAGGAATCATTCACCTCTTGTCTTCTAAGGGAAATGCTTTTTGTTTCCATGGAGATGCCTTTTATATATGATGAAAGGTACATGGGAGAAAGAGAAAAGCTAACAGGCACAGGGTTTCATCTGGAGGGGTTAATACGACATGTGGACTCATTTGGTTTCACTGGAATCACTAGTGGTGCAGTTGCATAAGTAGCATTTTCTCCCAATAGTCAATTAAACATCAATAATTTGCCAACAGCATAAGACTGGTATTGAATATATACACTTGACTTTTTCTCCATTTAATGTTATAATTAGGATGCTTGCCCCTAAGTTTTAGTACTCAGACTAACTTAACCAACTATAAAGTCTGATCTTTAGTAAGAGGGAGATTGTTTATATTCACATTAAAATAAAAAAGGAAGATAGACTATAGTGACAAACTACTGAGATACTTTAATAAATGTATACATGTTTATACATACTCAATTTTTTCTCCCTTCAAGACTAGACACATTATAAAATAATGGGTTAAAATGACCTATTCAATGTTAAAGATATTATGATAACTTTATCATCAACATCAATATTATCATAATCAAAAATATTAGAAACCTATTCAAAATATCACTTAGTGGGATTCTTACTATATTCTAGGCTTTTGTTCTCTTTTTATTTTAAAATACAGTAGCTCATTTCATCCTTACAATAACTCTACAAATGAGGTACTATGATCTTCTTTATGTTTTGCTCTGACTGTAAAGATGTAACTTCACCAACATCAGAGCTAACTTTTAAAAATACATTCATCTTATACATAAATAGGCTGTAGTTTTACTAATTAACAATGTATGGATCATATACTTTACAGGTATTTTTCTTGTCATGAATGATTCCACCTTTTCTTTTTGCTAGGGTACAACATATTAGACATATTATTAGTAGAAGCTTTAGACAGTGAGGAAAATGGAAATAAGTTTGGTTGAGATCTTAAGAATTTCCAGGCATTGAGATACCACTTAATATGTTCAATCCCATTTCAGTTCCCTACAAATCTTGGAGACGAGATTTCTCTAATGAGAAAATGTGTATACAACAAAAATGAAATTCAACATTTTCAAGGGCAAGTGCTTGAAGCCTATTTTGGTCTCAGGACCCTACCCTTGTGACTCTCTCACAATACCTCTTTAGATTACCCAGGTTTGTGTTAAGATGCCATTTTATCTATTCCTCTTTCAGGTGGGATATTGGGTCATGGTTTCAAACCACTGGGAAAATTGTTCCTGGTTTTCTATAATCCATTCTAATGCCACTCTTCTGTGGTTCACATAATTGGAATATTATGTTTCATTTTAAATCATCATATTTTCAGTTGTTTCAATGTCCTATAAAAGTGTTTTAATATAAAATATTTGTTTTGTTCATCAGTGAAATAATACATAGTAGTACATATCCCATTTGACATTTGACAACTAATACTTGAAAATATTTATTTATTTATTGTTATTTTTAGACAGAGTCTTGCTCTGTTGCCCAGGTTGGAGTACAGTGATGTGATCTCGGCTCACTGCAATCTCTGCCTCCTGGGTTCAAGCGATTCTCTTGCCTCAGCCTCCCGAGTAGCTGGGACTACAGGCGCGTGCCACCACATCCCGCTAATTTTTGTATCTTTAGTACAGACGGGGTTTCACCATGTTGGCCAGGCTGATCTAGAACTCCTGACCTCAAGTGATCTACCCACCTCAGCCTCCCAAAGTGCTGGATTACAGGCGTGAGCCACCGCACCCAGCCTGTACTGAAAATGTTTATGAAGATAAAAACCAAAATCATTTAGAGTTCTTATAGGTCAATAAAAACTGAAATATATTATCAAAGCAATAATATTTTGTTCTTGAAAAAGTAAATATTTGGTTTCTTCTCAATTTTCTGATTTTAATGTGATCCTAGTTAGAGTTGAAAAGAAAGGTAGGTTAGATGATGACTATTCACTTTTAAATATGGTCTCTCTGCAAAGTAAAAGATAGACTCAAGTAACACCTCTCCAGCTAAAATGAAGCTGATTATGCTGCAAAGTAAATTTGCAGCACATTAATCATATGTTGTCGAAACCATTTTTTTAATGACTTATTGAAAAATGAGAAACCCTGAGTCCCTACCTCATTCATCTGACTATGTTTATAAAGCTTCTAAAGTAGGAAAACTGAAGGACAGCACAGGGATCAGCAGCAGCTGTTTGTGCTCTTTTGCTCACGGTTGATACAGTCATGACTCACACTCCTCCAAATTATGGAGATTTTTCAGCATTTTAACAAGCAACCTATATGTATATTATTTTTCCATGTCAGCCTACATACTTCATGCTTAGTGAGGTTTGAATAAAAAAGAAACATACTATAAAACTTGATCATTATATATCAGTTTACATTAACATACTTGGTCATAAATGTCCAATATTTTTCTGTATAAATCATTCAAATGTATCTCTTTAATAATAAATTTGCAAATGGTGTGTTATGATATATCTCTGTTTAATAAATAGAGCTGTTTTAAAAATATTTAGCTATTTTAGGTATTTTAAAAAATATTTCCTACTAGATATAGCAATGTTTTGATATTTGTCAATGCATAGACAAGGTGGTACTTGGGCCATAAACTTGAAGAATGCTTAAATGTTTTCTAGAAAGATGAAGAAAAGAAGGACATTTCAGCATGGGGAATAAATTGCATTAATGAAGGCATAAATGTATGGAAAAGTGAGGTACAAACATAATGTGCTTCAGGAAGGTGTAAGGGATTTCGAGGAAGTTAACATAAAGTTACAAACTGTGACAAGAGTAAAGGAAATAAAAAATCTTTTAAAAATTTTTGCATATTTTAGATATTAATTCTTCATCAGATCTATAGTTTGCAAATATTGTATCCGACTTTGTAGGTTGTCTACTAACTGTTGATTATACTGTGTGCTTGAAAATTGCTAAGAGAGTATATGTCACATGTTCTCACTACAAAAAAATAACTATATGGTATTTACCAGCTTGATTCAGCCATCCCACCATATGTACATATACCTAAACGTCATGCTGTACACCATAAATATACAGAATTTGTATTTGTCAATTTTAAAAAAGCTAAATAATACTCTTGCTGGTTTTAAATCCCAGGAATCTTTTATGAAGACTTTGGGGCTATCTTTTTGAAATGTGGACCTCAGGGTGAAAAGGGCCTTTTTCCCATATATCTGTGGAATTTTGGCCTCAATGCCTGGCTCCAAGTTGTAACTTCTTGCTTGTTTTGGAGATGTGAGAAGCTTTGCTTTTCTTTGGATAAAACAACTAAGCTGTATTTAATGAATCATATCTTCCTGGCATATAAAAATGTGAGATTTCTTTCTGTCTTGCAGTCTCTTTAGTGGATTGCCTGTGAGGCAATCACAATTGAGTTTAGTGCGTATTTAATAATAAAACTATTTTCTTTCTTTTTAACATTTGTCAAGAAGATTTGTAGAATGGCATAATATTTTGTTTATTTCTCCAATACAAGAAAATCAAAAGCTTTGTGTGCCTTACTTAAGGATGATGAAGTTAATCATTAGAAAATCCTGTTGAAGTTTTGAAGAATGAAAATATGAATAGATAGGTGATTTAGAAATAAATTATGGGCATAATACAGACAACTGGTTTATAGGAAAGGCTAAAGACAAATAAATACTTTAAGAAATAAAGTAAGAGCTTATACAGAAGGTTAGAGACTAGATGAGGTTAGTGAGTCTGGAGATGAAAATGTCTAGGATAGGTATAAAAATCTTGTACTGGTAGAACTGACAATGGAATAAACAGTCTGGATGCTATAAAGTTACCAAAAATTTGTGATAAATATTAAATAATAATAATTTACAGTTACTGAATGAGTACTGTGTGCCAGGAAACTGCTCTAGTTACTGACATGTATGAAAATACACTCTCACCATAATCCTTGAAAGTAGATTCTATTACTGTATTACAAACTAAGATATTGAGAGAAAGAGTTTGAGTCATTTGCTGAGGATTACAAACAGACCTAAGAATTCATGGTAGTTATTGCAATAAAGATGGAAATTAAAATAAACATATCAATTAATTGAACATAAATAAAACAATGAAGAAAGAATGATATGGGAACAGGAAACCAAGGTGTTACTTCGATCAGGTCTGCCTCCCTGCTTGCTTTTTTGGTCATTTGCCTCTTGTTAATTTTTTTCCCCTTTTCTGCAGGAGCTGAAGGACACACTTTTCACTGGCTATGTTATAGATAACACTCACAAGTCACAGTGGTAACAGTTCCTTCAGTTGTTTTTCAGAAACTTTGGCCAGCTCCTGGCCAACTCAAACTGGTTGAGACCACTGATCTTTCAACTGGGCCTGCACAAGTGCCCAAGAGATTACTTTTTGAGGTGGGAGAACCAAAAACTCCACCCCCAGATCATATTGATACCACCACTTTCTGTACATATGTCCTATGAAATGTCATGAACTCTGGCTATTTAGTGTCACGAGGGAGGTCACAGTCTCATTCCCTTCAGTCACTGCATGAGACTGAAAAAAAAGAAAATCAAATTAAGGTTAGAACAGAGATGTGCTGAGAGGCTGGGACAGAAACCCTGTCGGGAACCTGCCGTTGTTTGTTTAAAACAGTAAGTGGTGAAGAGTTTTTAAAAGTTTTAAAGAGTGATAGAACATATTCAACTGTTTGAGAAGGTAATAAAGCTATTAATATCTGTGCAAGAATCTAATACCCACAGTGATAAACTCCACATTAAAACCTGAGGTGGCACATGCAGATTAGGATGAAGATCTCCTATCTTTTTCTAAATCTAAATTTTGAGATTCTGTACTATTTGGATGGTTATTCTACTTGGGCAGAATGAATCAGTTACTTCATTTATCTCACTGTCAAATACTTTTCCCCATACCTTAGATCATCCCACTTCCCTAACCCATAAATGTCCCTAAGCCTTATCTTCGGGGAGGTGGATTTGGGAGTTATTCTCCCACTTCCTCACTCAGTGCTCTTGTGAAAAAAATATGTTCTCTTTTACAAAACCCATGTCACAATGATTGACTTGCTGCGGGCAGGTGGGATGGATCTGGACCTGGCCAGTAACAAATATGTATAAACTTGGAAAGTTGATGGGTGTTAAGACCGTGTTAGAAAAAATGTCAACAGAACCACTAATCCGAGAATATTCTTTCACATAGAATGAATCTTGGAAGACTGGCTTACTTAAAATTCTACAGGTGACTAAAAAGAATACAAGATGAAGAGGTATGGGGTGTATTCGCTAGAACATAAAATATACACTATTAGTGTGAATGAGAGACATATAAACTAACAAATAAAGTACCCAGGTAGAGATAAGCTCTCTTGGGAAAAAACTCATAGAAACTCTGAGGACTTTTTCTTTGTCTTACTTTTTAAAGAAAAATCCTAGTAAATACTTAAACATCTGAGTAATTATAAACTCTGCTACAGAAATAATACTTGAATGTATTTGTGAGTATATGTAGCTATGTGTACATATGTGTCTGTGAGCGTGCACATACACAGATGCACATATATACACATATGTATATACACATATATGTATAATGTGATATATATATAATATTATTCTAAATCTAAGTGAATATGACATACTGTGGAGGAACATATCTATTAGAAATCAAAATTTCATCTCTGTTACTAACCTCTCTGAATGTTGCCTCCTTGAAATAACAACAAAATCTAGTCTTTCATAAGTTTTGAATTAGTTTTATCAGTTAATCTGAGATGTCATTAGTTAATGTACTTTGTGGCAGTATGATGGCTCAGGGCATTTAAAAATTTTGATTTTGTAGTAAAACTTCCTCGAATAAATGATCCATAACATCAGTACAACACTGTAATCTCTATATGACCAAAGGAGACAAATGCTACAAAATAGATTTTTTCTTTCTAGAAGTTATTTTTCTTTAACTTTTATTTTAAGTTCAGAGATACAAGTGTATGTCTGTTACATAGGTAAATTTGTATCATGAGTGTTTGTTGTATAGATTATTTCATCACGCAGGTATTAAGCCTACTACCCATTAGTTATTTTTCCTAATCCTCCCTCCTTCCACCCACTAGCCTCTGAAGAGCCCTAGTGTGTGTTGCTCCCCTCTATGTGTCCATGTGTTCTCATCATTTAGCTTCCACTTACAAGTGAGAACATTGGTTTTTGTTAGTTGCTAAGGAAAACGGCCTCCAGCTTCATCCACATCCCTGCAAAGGACATGATCTTATTCTTTTTTATGGCTGCATGGTATTCCATGGTATATATCATAAAAGGGAATATTTGTGAAAGGCATGAAGATGTACTCTAAGATGTCAGCTGAAGAGCATATATATTACATATAAATCATCAAATATGAGCAAAAGTCATTAAATATAGGCAAATTCTTATGCAATTTGTTATGAACAATAGAAAAAACATCCACATGGAGTTTAAAAGAAAAGATATGGAAAGGAGCATGACATCAACATCTCAAGTAACACCAAAAGAAACATCAGTTTTACCCACCAAAATAGCCAAATGAGTTTAGTATAATTGTATTGTGCCCTGCAATTTACCAACACAAAATTTACCCACTTTTCTGCAAATACCTTAAATTAACCTAATAAATGAAAGGCATACTTTCAGAATTTGGAATAACAAATACTTCACTAGTTCAAATTAAATTATATACACTTCACTAAATGGGTTTTAGAGAAATGTCACTTGGAAATAACATGGTATATAAATCAGTCTTCCCCTTTTAAATGAGGCAAAAGGAAAAAACAACATTACATTCCAGAAAGAGAGCAAGTCTCCACTGTTGATGGAAACATGTAAAGAAAGTAGATCTTTGGCAAAGATTAGAAAAGCTTGGATGAATCTGTACACATAAAATCATGCCTTTTTTACACAACGTTATAGGACTAGCTAAAAGCTATTGATAAAGTGACACAGCAGTTAGTAACGCTTACATGACTTTATATATACTTTTGTAAATACAAAAAAATTAAATAACCTGGAAGCTCATCTGCTGAAATTTCTACAATACTGGCTAGAAAATGAAACTCTAACTGCCCTAGAGTATGTGTGTCCGTGTGTGTGTATCTGTGTGTGTGTAGGTGCATGGGAATGTGTTTAGGTACTTGTCCTACTTGGTAGACCATAGATTGGTATTTCATGCCCATCCAGGAACAGGATAAATGTCCTTCAGTCCATTCAGGGTCAGAACTGCAACTGAGATTGCCATATAAAGGAAATAATTTTAAAAGAGCTGTCTCCAGTGTTCTAGAAACAAGGAAACCCCTGGCATAGAAAAATGAAAGGGACCATTTTCTAAATCTGCCTGGGATATGAGAGGGAAAGGATCTCTTCTTTGGGGCTAGAATTTATATTATCCATATAGTCTCCAAACTTAGATGTTGACAAATATGCATAAAAGTGGTCCCAGGCTGTGACAAACTGGTATTTGCCAGATGTTACTCCCAAAGGAAACAAGCTTATGAGAAGCTGAACTTAATTGTCACAGGTGCAACTTCATTTGATGGAGTCATAATTTCTCACACTATAAAGCATGTGAATAATCACTCACCTTAGAATCAGCGAAGTAAAAAGGAGGTGTAAAGCTAAAATAATTTTTGATAAATAACCCAGTCTTATAGAGGTTTAAATAATCAAACATGAAAATAAGTTAAAACTATAATAAAATAAAAACTATAAAATTATAATAGGAACATTTGGAAAAAAATTCAGAATCTGCAATTACTTAACTCATTAAATTAGATTTTTAATCCATTATGTTAACCTCAGGTTAGGAAGATAAAATTAGTAACCTGGAAGGTAGATTAAGGAAATTTAACTAGGGAGAAATGGAAAGGCATGAAAGTAAAATGAAAATGTTCAACATAAATGTATTAACTGTTCCAGAAAGAGATAAGGAGGAATCAGGTTTTCAAAAATAATTTATGTTATTATATAGAAATGTTATTAATTTGCATGTGTTGATTATGTATTTTGTAACTTTGCTGAATTGATTTACTGGTTCAAACACTCTTTGGTGGAATCCTTAGGGTTTTCTATATATAAGATCATGTCATCTGCAAACAGGGACAATTTACCTTTTTCTTTTCCAGTTCTGAATCCTTTTATTCTTCCTCTTGCCTAATTGCTCTGACTAGGACTTCCAGTACTATGCTGAATAACAGTGGTGAGGGTGGGAATTTTTGTCTTCTTCTAGATTTAGAGAAAAAGCTTTCAACCTTTCCCCTTTAAGTATGATGTTAGCTGTGGGCTTGTAATATATAGCCTTTACTATATTGAATTACAGTCCTTCCTTACCTAAATGTTGAGAATTTTTATTATGAAAGGATATTTAATTTTGTCAAATGATTTATCTTCATCTATTGAAATGATCATTTTTTTGTTCTTAATTCTGTTAATACAGCTTATTACATTTATAGATTTGTGTATGTTGAGCTATTCTTGGACCCCAGGCATAAATTCCACTTAATCATGGTGAATGATCTTTTAATGTACTGTTGAATTGGTTTGCTAGTATTTTGTTGAAGATTTTTGTATCTATGTTCATCAGTGAAAAGGCCACTGGCCTATGGTTTCTTTTGTGTAGTGTCCTTGTCTGGATTTGGTATCAAGGTAGTGCTGGCGTCATCAAATTAGTTTGAAAGTATTCTGTCCTCTTTAATTTTCCTAAAGAGTTTCAGAAGAGGCCGGGCGCGGTGGCTCAAGCCTGTAATCCCAGCACTTTGGGAGGCCGAGACGGGCGGATCACGAGGTCAGGAGATCGAGACCATCCTGGCTAACACGGTGAAACCCCGTCTCTACTAAAAATACAAAAACTAGCCGGGCGAGGTGGCGGGCGCCTGTAGTCCCAGCTACTGGGGAGGCTGAGGCAGGAGAATGGCGTAAACCCAGGAGGCGGAGCTTGCAGTGAGCTGAGATCTGGCCACTGCACTCCAGTCTGGGCGACAGAGCGAGACTCCGCCTCAAAAAAAAAAAAAAAGAGTTTCAGAAGAATTGGTATTAGGTCTTCAAATGTTTGGCAGACCCCAGCAGTGAAGTTATCAGGTCCTGGGCTTTTCTTCAACGCAAGACTTTTTATTACTGATTCAATGTCTTTACTCATTATTTTTCTTTGAGATTTTCTGTTTATTATTCAATCTTGGTAGGTTGTATGTGTTTAGGAATTTATCCATTTTTTCCAGGTTATTCAACTTCTTGACATATAACTGTTTATTATTGTCTCTTGTGATCCTTTGTATTTCTGTTACATTAGTGGTAATGTCTCCTTTTTAATTTCTGATTTATTTAAATCATCTTTTTTTTAGTCTAAAAGTTTATCAATTTTACCATTTCAGAAAAGTAACTCTTACTATGGTTGATCTTTTCTATTGTTTTTATAGCCTCTATATTATTTATTTCTACCCAGATCTTTATTATTTCCCTGCTTCTGCTTACTTTGGGCTTAGTTTGTTTTTCTTTTACTAGTTCCTTGAGATGTAAAGTTAGGTGGTTTATTTAAGATCTTTTTATTTCTCTTAATGCAGGCATTTATTGCTAATAGCTTTTCTCTTAGAACTGCTTTTGCTGCATACCATAAGTTTTGGTATGTTGTGTTTTCATTTTTCTTTGTCTCAAGATGTTTTTCTTTATTTCCCTTTTGATTTCTACTTTCACTGAATGGTTGGTTGTTCAGGAGTATGTTGTTTAATTTATGCATATTTGTGAATGTTTCAGTTTTCCTCCTGTTATTGATTTCTAGTTTCATACCATTATGATCAGAAGCAATACTTGATATACTTTCAGGCTTAAATTTTGGCACCTATCATGTGATCCATCCTGTTGAATGTTCGAATGTACCACGTGCACTTGAAAAGAATGTGTATTCTGCTGTGGTTGATAGAATGTTCTGTGTATCTCTGTTAGGTCTATTTGGTCTATAGTGTTCAAGTTTGTTGTTTTCATATTGATTTTCTGTCTGGGTGATCTATCCATTGTTGAAACTGGGGTTGTTTACAGGTTTAAAAAAATACTATTTCTATTTTTTTCTATGTCTAAGTAACAAATATTTTAAAGTAAAGCAACTTTAAAAGATTACAATGGAAGTTTTAAACAATGCCTATGTTAAATTATTCTACAACTTGTATTCAAGGGATTAAATGAATAAGCACATCATTGTAACAAAAAGAATATGAAATGACATATATACAGAGCTGACTACAAGCTTTGCTTCTGGATGTTCTTAATCAAAGTGCTACAGTAGACAATCTGCTTTTGTAATATCCAAAAAATGCTAATACATAATACTCAAAACGAACTATAAAATGAAAAGTCCAAATTGAGGCTTCACGTATTATATAATATGTCAGTGTGTGCCAGGTTTTTTTCAGTATGCTCGTATTTTCAAATGAAGGATTTTATTTGAAAGTTTTGTTCACATATTTCAGACTTCAATTTAAATCTCGCAGAGCACAAAAGAAGGAATTAGACTAAGACAAAATGTAATGTCACAATAAGACAGTCGCTACAAAGAGGAACACTTAAGACCTCTGAAATTTCAGTGTACTATGAAAGCAATGTGAATATCAATGTTTTGTTAAATGTCATTATGCACATTTAAGCTGCTACAATCATGGTTTTTGGCTATGTATTCATTTTTCTCCTACCATTTGGCTATTAAACTTTCATTGCTTTAATTTAAAAGGCATTGAGTTTGGGAATACTAATATCAATATAAAATTAAAGCAAAACAATGATGTAAAATAATTTTACTTAATGTGAACTGAAAGAGTAGTGTTTCTTTGTTAATTTAAAGGATAAGAGTTCTGTTTTTTTTAGGATTTAAGGCTTTATATGAATTTATTTATATAATCTGCTGTATTCTTCTAGGTATTATTTTTCCTCTGCAAGCAGTGAGAAACTTTTTTTTGAAAAATACACTGCAGATTTCATATTTATAAATTCAGAAGTGAAACTAAACTATGACGATGAGAAATTAGAATTTAGTTTACAGAGATATTCACTAAAATGTCTATTAATGTTAGCTTTCAAAAGCTATTTTAAATTCTTTAATATTTTCAGCCCACTATTGAGAACTGCTGCTCAGAAAAAAAAAAAAGATTCCTTTCAAAATATTACTATTTATTGGCTGGACACGGTGGCTCACACCTGTAATCCCAGAACTTTGGGAGGCCAAGGCTGGAGGATCACTTGAGGTCAGGAGTTTGAGACCAGCCTGGCCATCATGGCAAACCCTGTCTCTACTAAAAATACAAAAATTAGCTGGACATGGTGGAGTGTCCCAACTACTTGGGAGCCTGTGGCAGGAGAATTGCTTGAACCCAGGAGGCAGAGGTTGCAGTGAGCCGAGATGGTACCCCTGCACTCCAGCCTGGGTGACAGAGCAAGACTTCATCTTAAATAAATAAATAAATATACATACACATATATAATATAATGTGTATATATAACTATTCACTGACAATGTATTATTCCATTATTCCAAGACATACTTGGAGATATTGCAGGTTCAGTTCCAGAACAGTGGTATACAATAACTATTGCAATAAAGCAAGTCACGGAAAGTTTTTGGTTTCCCAGTGCAATATACTGGAGTCCGTTAAGTGTGCAGTAGCATTATATCTAAAAACACAATATGTCTACCTTAATTTAAAAATACCTTATAATTAAAATATGCTAATGATCATCTGAGCCTTCAGTAAGTCATGGTCTTTTTGCTGGTGGAGAATCTTGCCTCTATATAAATGGCTGCTGACCAACTGATCGGGGTTGTGGTGGCTGAAGATTGGGCTGGCTGTAGCAATTTCTAAAAATAAGACAACAATGAAGTTTGCTGCATTGATTGACTACTTCTTTCATGTAAGATTTATCTGTATCAATCCTCTCAAACCCTGTTGCTGCTTTATCCACTAAGTTTGTGGAATATTCTAAGTATCCTCTGTTGTCATTTCAATAATGTATACAGCATCTTCACAGGAGTAGATTCTATCTCAAGAAATCACTTTCCTTGATCATGTATACCAAGCAACTTCTCATCTGTTAAAGTTTTAATGTGAGATGGCAACAATTCAGTCACATCTTTAGGCTCCACCTCACATTTCTAGTTTTCTTGCTATTTTACCACATCTGCAGTCACTTCCTCTACTGAAGTCTTGAATCCCTCAGTCATTCATGAGGTTTGGAATCAACTTCTACCAAACATGTTAATGTTGATATTCGGACCTCTTTTCATGAATCACAAATGTTCTTAATGACATCTAGAATGGTGAATCTTTTCCAGAAGATTTTCTATTTACTTTGCACAGATCCATCAGAGCAATCACTATCTATGGAAGCTATAGCCTAACAAAATGTATTTCTTAAATAATAAGACTTGAAAATCAAAATTACTCTTTACCTATCGGCCACAGAAAGGATGTTATGTTAGCAGGCCTGAAAACAACAGTAATCTCCTTGTACATCGCCATAAGAGCTCTTGCTAATGAGTAGTAATATTCATAAGAAATCTTTTTTCCTGAGAAATAGGTTTCAATAGTAGGCATACAAAATTCAGCAAACCATGCTGTAAACAGCTGGAATGTCATAAAGATTTTGTTGTTCTACTTATAAAGTATAGGCAAAGTCGACTTAGTATAATTCCTAAGGGTTTTAGGATTATCAAAATGGTAAAATGAACATGGGCTTAAAGTCACTAGCTGCATTTGTTTCTAACAAGAGCATCAGCCTGTCTTTGAAGCTTTGAAGCCAGACATCGACTTCTCCTCTCTAGATACAAAAATCCTAAATGGCACCTTCTTCCAATAGACCTCAGTTTTGTATACAAATTGAAAATTCGTTTTGTTTAGTGTAGCCACCTTCATTAGGTATCTTAGCTAAATCTTCTAGATAATTTGCTGCACCTTCTACATCAGCACCTATTGCTTCACTTTGTACTTTATGTTACAGAGATGACTTCTCTCCTTCAATCTCATAAAACAATGTCTGCTAGCTTCCAGCTTTTCTTGTGCAGTTTCCTTATCTTTTTCAGCCTTCATAGAATTGAAGAGTTCAGCTTCAATCAGGTTTTGGGATTAGGTTGCTCTGCTCTAGATTAGGTTTTGGTTTAAGGGAATGTTGTGGCTGTTTGATCTTCTATTCAAACCACTAAATATTTCTCCATATCAGCAATATGGTTGATTCCCTTTTTTTTTTTTTTTGCCCACCTTGTTGCCCAGGCTGGAGCGCAATGGCCAGTCTTGGCTCACTGCAGCCTCCGCCTCCCCGGTTCAAGTGATTCTCCTGCCTCAGCCTCCTGAGTAGCTGGGATTACAGTTGCCTACCACCATGCCCAGCTAATTCTTGTATATTTAGTAGAGACGGGGATTCATCATGTTGACCAGGCTGATCTTGAACTTCTGACCTCAGGTAATCCAACTGCCTCAGCCTCCCAAAGTGCTTGGATTACAGGCGTGAGTCACCATGCCCAGTCCCCACTTTTTTGCTTGTTTGTTTGTTTGGTGTTTTGTTTTGTTTTGTTTTGTTTTGTTTTGTTTTAAGACAGAGTCTTGCTTTGTCGCCCAGGCTGGAGTGGAGTGGCTCAATCTCAACTCACTGCAACCTCTGCCTCCCTGGTTAAAGTGATTCTCATGCCACCATGCCTGGCTAATTTTTGTATATTTGGTAGAGATGGGGTTTCACCACGTTGGCCAGACTGGTCATGAACTTCCATCCTCAAATGATCCGCCCATCTCGGCCTTCCAAAGTGCTAGGATTACAGGCGTAAATCACCATGCCCGGCCTAGATTAGCACTTTTAATTTGCTTCATTACTTTTTATTTGCCTTTACAAGTTGCCTAACTGATACAAGAGTCCCAGTTTTCGGTATATCTTAGCTTTTGACATGTCTTCCTCACTAAGCTTGATTATTTAAACTTTTGATTTCAAGTGCTAGATGCGAGATTATTCCTTTCACTTGACCACTCAAGAGGCCATTGTAGGGTTATTAGCTGACCTAATTTTAATATTGTTGTGTCTCATGTAATAGTGAGTCCTGAGGAGACAGAAAGACAGTGGAACGGCCAGTCAGTAGAGCAGCCAGTACACACATAACATTTATCAATTAAATTCACCATCTTATGTGGCTTCTCAAAAATATTATCTCAGTGACATCAAAGATCACTGATCACTATAACAGATATAACAATAATGGACAGATTAGAAATATTGTGAGAATTACCAAAATGTGACACAAAGACATGAAGTGAGCACATGCTGTTGGAAAAATGGTGATGACAGACTTTCTAGATACAAGGTTGCCACAAACCTTCAAACTGTAAAATATGCAGCATCTCCAAATTACAATAAGTGAAGCACAATAAAATGAGACATGTCTATAACATGGGCTATTGGTATATCTTTTCTTCTGAGATCTGTGTCCAATTTTGCATACATTTTTATTTGGCGGTATCTTTTTAGAGTTGGAAGAGTTCATTATATATTCTAAATAGAAATCATCTTTCAAACACACACACACACATTTAATATCTTCTCCAAATCCATGCCTTCACTTTCTAAAAGTTGTCTTCTGAAGAACATAAGTTTTAATTTGATAAAGTCCTACTTAACTAATTTTTAATATGCTCAGAGATTTCCTTTCCTTTCAAAGATAATTTTGCCTACTCCAGTCATGAGGATAGGCTTTTATATCTTCTCCCAAATTTTATAGGTCCAAATGTAATATTTAGGTCTGTAAAACATCACAAAATAATGTTTGTGGATGGTGTGAGGTAGGTTATTCAAGGTTTATTCAATATTTTTTCATGTAATATCTACTTATTCTAACACTATTTCTTTTTTTTTTTTTTTTAAGTAAAAGCAAGTTTATAGAGAAAGTAAAGAAATAAAAGAATGGCTACTCCATAGGCAGAGTAGCCTTCAGCACTATTTCTCATTGAATTTTTCCTATTGAATTTTTCTGGTGTCCTTGTCAAACACAGATTGGTGATTCTGTTTCTGGGCTCTCTACTCCCTCCACTGTAGTATTTGTCTATCCTCACATTAATATTACCCTGCTTGAATTTGTAGTGCTATAGTACTAAAATCAGATGTTGTTATTCTTCCAATTTTGCCTTATTTTTCAATGTGGATTTAGCTATCCTAGGACCTTTGCATTTTTATAAAATTTAGAATCACCTGGCCATTTCTACAGTTGAGCTGAATGTGGTTTTGATTGGTATTGCATTGATTCTATTGATTAATTTGTGAAGAATAAATGAGATAACAATATTGAGTTCTCCAATTCAGAAACATAGGCTACCTCTCCCTTTATTCAGGTCTTTTAAACTGCTTTCAGTAATGTTTCTAATTTTAGTGTGGGAATTTTGTGTATTGTATGTTACATATGTCCTTTTATTCTGTTATAAACATTATTTTTCATTTTTATTTTCAAGTATTTGTTATTTATATATGTAAATACAACTATATTTATTTATATTGTATTTACATATTTATATATGTAAATACAACAGTATAGAAATATTGAATTTCTATACTGAGATCTTGCTTATTTCAGTTATTAGTTTTATTTGTTTTGTATTTGTAGATTCCACGGATTTTAAATAATCATATAATCTGGAAATAAGTATGATAAGTTCTCTACTTTTTCTTTTTTATACTCTATGCCTTTTGTTTATTTTTCTTGCTCTATGGTACCAAAACATCTTTCAAATGTAAACAATTTTAGTAAGAGTGTACGTCTTTAAAGTACACCAGGTAATTATCCTAGAAAGTTGTAGTAAGGATTTGTGATACCCTTTCCCGTGTGGCTATTGTTTATTCTTTGTTTTTTATTCTTTTTCTCCCCACTAGCTTCTAAAGCTCCCCAGTCAGCTGTTCCCTAATTTCTTTTAAGTTGTTTGGAATGACAGTGCATACAACTATCTCATACATAACTAGGTTAACTCTCCAAATTAAAGGTAATGAATTCCTTTATTTATTCATCTGTCTAGAAATAAAGCTTACTTTAGCTTATTGACAACATTTGTAAATGCAATGTAAAAGTCTGAGTAAGGAATAGTACCACATTCATGTGTGCAGCTGACCTTGAGTAATGAATACACTATATTTTGGATGCTTAGTAATATGATTTGAGAATGCCAATGGTTACTCCAAGGTTATCATTCCTGTTCTAATATTCTTCACAAAGACCTGCTTCTGGTAGAAAAGAGCTGATGCTGGTTACCAACAAAAAAATAAGTAAGTAAAAATATAAAGTATCCAGATTTTAGAAAATTATTGAGAAAATTTAACTTTCCTTTGGATACTTTGATCCATGAGTTTGCTTATGCATTTTTAAACTCAGAGTATTTCTAAAAGCCTGTTTCTGATTAGAAATATGAAAGAAAACATTTTCCATACCTTTTTATAATTTAAGTTAGAAACATTAAAAACAGATACTTTAAAATCTTGACCACCTATGATAACGATGGTGAAAAATTCCTCGGAATTTTCATCACAACGAAAGTCAGAGAGATCCATCAGCCTTTGCTCATCTCCTCATCACCTATAGCCTCTGAAATGCCCTTTGGCCAAGGCTTTATCACCCTTTAAAGGCTAGTTGTCTAGTTGTTTCTGCTTTCAGTTGAACACTGGACTCTTTGCTGAGGCCAAGAACTAGGGGGTCAAAGGTTGAGCATCTCTGAGCACACCAGGCATCATCTTTCTTCTTCTACTTAATACTATGTATTTAATATACATTTACTTCTACAAAAGTTCTTTCACGAGGAAGATACAGTTTCTCAAACTCTATATGTAATTCAACACTAGCTTTTTTTAAAATGGAGATAAAACTATTTAATATTTAAATGTTAGACATAGATCTTAAAAGCTGAAAAAATAGATGGCATATGTCTATGAACAAATGAATAGAAAGTAAGTTTTAAATATTTATATTAATATGAACATAGAATAAACTAAAAATATAAATATAAATATAATAACCTATTAAAAACTCCTTAATAATAAAAAAAAAGTCTGAAAACACTAAGTCATGCAGGTCAGATATACAATTATTTGTAAGTATTTTACATGTATAGTAACAGTGACTGTGGTTTTAATATTTTCATATTATATTTACAGCTGTGGGTTAGGCCCTTAGGTGAGCAATGACTAAATGTAAATGAATACCAATAGCCTTTGTAATTGGCAGCAGTTATTTCTTTGAAAATATATAGAGGACATGATTTAAAAGCTAATGTATGGATGACATTATACTCTGTATGGTGAACAAATTTGTCATTCAACAGTCACATTTTCAGCCTCATGTCTTCATCCCCCATTCTCGTTCTTCCATCTTGAGGCCCTGGCCTCAGAACCATGACAATTATCTCTAATACTCATGAAATGATCCGGGTGTGTGGTTTACCTGGCTTCCATTTCCCTCAATCATTCATCCATAGACCTCTAGCTTTTTTCTTCCAAAAATAATTTTATAGCATGTCAGTTAGATGTATTATTTGGGAATGATAAATTGTGAAAGTTAAATGAAGTGTGAAATGCTCTGCTCTGCGATCCATATCATACATAGAGCAAAAAGAACTTTGTCCCAAGGCTTTGTCATGTAGAGTTCCAAAATTAAAATAATTTTCCCAAAAGGCTGTGCATATTTTAAGTCCCTTCTCCTTCATTAAATACTTCACCCAGACATATCTAGTTATGATAATATCAGAGACTGATGAGATCAGAGTATGAGACCAGGTACCTTGGGCTCATTATTTTTGTTATCAGGGTCCATTTTCCTTTAAGACCCCACTCACTTATTATCCTGCACCAAGCACACATACGCTTAGCTCCAGGCATTTGAGTATATGGTTATCATGCTGCTTGCATGATGGGACAAAACTGATTCATACAGGATGTGTCATCATCCTATGTTTTAGACCAAAATACATTACAAGGAAATAAATCTCTGTGAATTACATTTATATGCACAATACAATTTGTCAGAATTTATGTAGGATAGAGATAGACAGGAGGACTTGGGATAGTAAATATTTTTTTCAGTAGGGCACTGAAAGAGTCAATAATTTTGCCTGATTTATTAGACTTGGGGCAATAAGCTGCCTGCTCACAGGCTGGGTTAAAAATTGAGTCAAAGCTGTTCTGAGTCATGAGGTATCCTTGGAACTAGATACCTCCTACAAAGTGGAACAAGAAAATAGAATTCTGGCTTGCTCATACAGTGGACATCATGGTGTGCTTGCTAGAGAGAAAGAAAGGAGTCTAGAAGAAAGCTTCAGAAGCAAATCTGAGGTTAGTCTCTCATCTCAAGGCTCAACTTTGACCTCATTGATTTTAGGTTCTTCAACAAGAAGTTTCCAAGATATTTAAAAGAGTTTACAAAAGTGAATCTCAAGCAGTGGCCAAGATGGCCAACTAGAAACAGCTAGTGTGCATGGCTCTCACAGAGAGGAATAGAAGGGGCAAGTAAATACAGTACCTTCAAAGGAAACATCCAGCTATTCACAAGGGGATTAATCAAGGAAACAACTTGACCCACAGAGAATGAAGAAAAGCAAAGACAGTACCACTGCCCACCTGGGAGCAACAGGAAGCTAGGGGATTCTCCCCTGCCCAGGGAAGTGAGGAGTAAATGAGCAACCCCAGGAAACCATGCTTCTCCAACAGAACTTGGCAACCCTTAGATCAGGAGATCTCCTTGTGAACTCACTCCTCCAGGGCCTTCAATCTTCAGTCTGACAGACAGCTATGTGGAGTCTCAGCAGAGCAGCCCCTCAGGCATGCATGGAGACACTGAAGACTCAGATATTCGGGCTTTCCAGCAAAAGCAGCTGCAGCTCCAGCAAAGCAGGAGGTTAGACTCCCATACATAACACTCAGAAAGAGGCTGAATTAAGGGAACTGAGCAGCAACAGCCTGCCAGTCCCACTTCCATGGCACCTCACAAGATAAGACCCATTGGCTTGGAATTCCAGCCAGCTACCAGTAATGGCATTGCACCTCCCTAAGAAGGAGCTCCCAGAGGGGGAGGGCTGGGCTACCATATTTGCTCTTTGGGTTCCTTAGCTATTCCAGCCTTCAGGCTTTGAAGAGTCTGAGCCAATCTGGGGTGGAAAAGATCCCCCAGCATAGCACAACTGCTCTACCAAAACTCGACTTTAAGCAGGTGCCTGATCTCTTTCCTCTTCACTGGGCAGGACCTCCAAATCGGGACCTCCAGCCACCGCTGCCTGAGCTACCCAGCAGACAGATATCTGAAATCCCTTTGGGACAGGCTCCCAGAGGGAAGAGTTGGCTGCCATCTTTGCAGTTTGGGTAACTCAGTTGTGCCAGCATTTTGGCTTTGGAGTGTATGAGACAATCAGGGACTGAAATGGACCCAGCACAGCACAGCTACTCTACCAAAACTTGAGCAGAATGCTTTTTAAAGTGGTTCTGGATTCCATTTCTCCTCACTGGACAGGACCTCCCAACCGAGGTCTCCAGCCACTTACTTTAATTTTTTTTTTTAAATAAATTTTTAAAATAAATTTTAAAAAAATTAAAAAGAAAAAAATTGAGCCAATTAATAGTAATAGAAAAATTGGAAACTGACATTAAAAATTCACATTTCCAGCTTTTCTTCATAAATTAGATCCAACAACAGGACGCCATGTTGCTGCTTTGGAGTAAATGCTTTGTTGGATGGGAAATTAATCATAAAGTTGAATCAGGGATTATAAATCCCTTATATCATAAAGCTGATGCAGGGATTATATGAAAAAGGAAAAAAAAAAACATTAAATGCCATTGTTGCAGGACTTTTCCTTAGTTCAGCTAAAGACAGGGTCCTTGTACCATGACCATGAAAATTTAGGCTTGCAGACGATTTGAAGGGTGAGTAAGGCAGGGTTTTATTGGGTGAAAAGGAAAAAAACGGGGAAAAGGGACTCTCCGGAAGGCCAGACTCCCTGCTGAGTTTTCCTGGGGACCCCTAGCAACCTGTCTGTCTCATTCCCTCCTCTAAATAAGTGCATCTAACTGCCCTTAGAATAAGAATAAGGATAAGATCTTAACTACTTCCTGCTGAGAGGGGACTCTGTTTTGGGGAAACGGCTGTCAGAGCTCCCTCAGAGGCTTATCTAAGGGTGCCCAACAGAAAGGGCTGATGTCAGAGACTCTGGTTGCATGACTGTTTGGAGTTTGATGGCCTGAAGCCAAGTAGAGACAAACCGGGTTATTAGAAAATATGCATCAAAATGAAACAAGGGGAGGTGTAAGGACAGCTCAAACATCCTGAGGCCTTTTAACAGTTTGCACAGAGAGAGGGAGGCCAAAAGCCCCACTGGTAATTAAAAAAAAAAAAAAAAAAAACTTTAAAAACTTTATCCTCTTGCCAGCATGTTGGGCTTCTGGGTTCCCTTCCCCTGAGACCAATCTTAAGCCAACCAGTTTAAGCTTTGGGAAATTAACTCCTTCCAGTTTGGAGGATGTATCTGAGGGGAGTGTCCCATAGTACAGAAACACAATTACCTATCTGTGAAGAGAGGACAGAGAAGGAGAAAGGAACAAAGAAGGCATTTGTCAAAGGAATTCCAGGGGCTCAGGATGCATTTGAGAGGGATACAGACTGAAGATGAATGGCAACCCATCTAGAAAGAGAGGAGCAGGTATCCCTTTGAGAGGTGAAGCCAGCTGGCCTTCCTGGGTCCAGTGGGGACTTGGAGAACTTTTCTGTTTGGTGAAAGGTTTGTAAATGCACCAATCAGCTCTCTGTAAAATGGACCAGTCAGTGCTCTGTAAAATAGACCCATTAGCGGGATGTGGGTGGGGCCAAATAAGAGAATAAAAGCTGGCCACCCAAGCCAACAGCAGCAAACCACTCAAGTACCCTGCCACGCTTTGGAAGCTTTGTGCTTTCACTCTTCACAATAAATCTTGCTGCTGCTCACTCTTTGGGTCCCCACTACCTTTATGAGCTGTAACGCTCACCGCAAAAGTCTGCAGCTTCACTCCTGACACCAGCAAGACCATGAACCCACCTGGAGGAATGAACAACTCCCAGTGTGCCACCTTTAAGAGCTGTAACACTCACTGCAAAGATCTGCAGCTTCACTCCTGAAGTCAGCGAGACCACGAACCCACCAAAAGGAAGAAACTCCGCACACATCTGAACATCTGACGGAAGAAACTCCAGACACACCATCTTTAAGAACTGTAACACTCACCACGAGGGTCCGCGGCTTCATTCTTGAAGTCAGTGAGACCAAGAACCCATCAGAAGGAACCAATTCTGGACAGACCTGGTTCCCTTCTCTTCCTAGCAGATACCTGTGGTACTTGAGAGAGAAAGGGAAGAGCATCCTCTTTCCCTCCTCCATTCTTGCATCTCCAAATCCTGGTGACCTTGGCAGGTGCCGCCACGGGTTTCAAAGCAGCTTGCACCCATGAAGCAGGGAGGGCCTAGAGAATAGGAATTATCTGCTCTAACCTATGTCTTTTTCCCACCTACTATCAGTAACCTTGGATTCCCTAGACCTCATTTATGCCATGGATACTAATGTGGCCTTTATATGTGAAACAGGAAGCTTGGGCTTGGCTTAATCAGCAGGAATCAGCCACATTCCCCTATCCTGTGCCTTCTAACTTCCATTATTGTCTGCCTTTGGATCTCTTATATCCAATTTTCTTTCCCAGGGCTTTGACCCGAAGCTTGGAATTGAGTTTGGGACAAAAATGTGTCTGTGGGATGTTGCATGGAATCCTTATCATAAGCTGAATGCTAAGGTGAATTGAATGGAACTGAGTCCTCCTCTAACAAGCAAGTGAAAAGGATGTCTTATGACACACCCAGATAACTGGTGGCTATAGTTACGCTTGCTAGGATTTGGGTGCATGGTGCTTGCCTTTGGTTAGCACCCTTGGTCTTACTTTCCCAAAAAGAAAACCTCAGAGTGATGGACATCCTTCTTATTTCTATCACCTGACAGGATTTGCAGGATAATTGCTCAGAATTAGAATATTGATCCAGATATTTACATTACCCATCTTTCTCAATCCTTCTGAGCTGCAGCTGGAGATTGCTGGTTGATTCACAGGAACAAGTAGGGTTAGTTTGAAAGTGTAGGCAAAAACTTAAAAACAACTAATGAGTTTAGAATGTAATGACAAATGTGTAAGTTTTAAAGTATAATTTCTCTCTCTCCAGTCCTTATTTTTGTTAAAAAACAAATAACCATAGGACTGAGTTGTTTGCAAAATAGACTTTAGTTTTATACTTGGCATGATTATTTGCATAAAGTACAGCAAGAATAATTACTTCCACATAGGCCTTTTGGATTCCCTTTGATGGAACTCTGTTTCCCCAAGGAATCTCAGATAACACCTTTTAAATCTAAACCCAGGAATGGGTTTGTATGCTCAAATACCTGTGACTTGAGAGATTCTCTCCTCATAAGGTCCCAAGATAAACGTGGAGCTCCTGGGCCTCCACTCAATGTTATAGAATGACATTCTTTACTGACCACAGGTAAGGAACACTGTACAGGGACTGTGTAGGCAAGGATATGAGGCCATTTTCCCCACTGGGCTTTTATTGGCTCTACAAATCAAGATTGACTCTTTAAAGGGAAGCACACACTTCCAGTCAAAGCCTTGGTGAAACTACCAGTTTTTCCAATTGTGTCCTCTGGCAAAAGAAAATGTATTCTTATTGTGCTGATGCAAAAAACCATATTGCCATAAGTTAAGAATACTCACGGATAGTTTCCGAATTCTAGAGGAACCAGGCAGAGAGAAACAAACATGCTCCAAATCTTGATCACAAAAATATATCTTACTCAATTATTAAACGCTATAAATAGTTCACAATAAGTTTCCTTGACTCTGAAAAGAAAAACAAGGATCAGCAATATTCCAAGCAAAAATCAAAAAGGTTGCTTCAGTTTCCTGAGTTCAGTCCATTTAGTTCTTGTACATTTTCCTTTATTGTAATGTTACAATCTCCAAAGTTACCACAAGTCTGTATTTGAGAGCACTTACCAAAGCTGTATAACTTATTATCAACTATCTTTTGAAAAGGATTAAAACAGGACAATTGTCTGTGAAAAACAAAAAATCCAGGGTAGTTACAGTTAGAAACACAATTTACACAGAAGTTTGGTTATCTCTGTAGCTTACAATAACTTAACAATCTTAATTATGATTGACAGCATATACTTAGACATTAGAACTTTAGAAATCCCATACAATTTTGGGACATATGTTAGTATTATTCATAAAAACGTAACATAAAGAAGATTGAATATCACTTTGGCAATCCCATGTACCTAAATATGTCAAATAATCCTGTTTACCTCTCTTTTCTGGATGTTTCAGAGGCCCTCGGAAGTATCCAAAAAGCCAGGTATCAGGAAAGATAATTTTGAAACTGAAGTTTGATTTTGGAAAGACTGTTAAATTTATGTTCAAGGTTTAAAACACTTGATATTATGAAATAGAATTCTAGATGACCATAAGTTACTTATTTTGCCAAAATGATAACTCAGAAATTTTAAAGAAGCAAAAATCTTTTATAAACTTTTATACATTTTGCCAAAGAGAAGAATAGTGCCTTAAGAAAACCTTGTTGTGCTTTTATTTTAATGATCAATTTACAGAAAAACCATATGGTACTGTTTTTAATTTAGTCAGCGTGTTCACATAGAGAACCTCTTCTGCAAGATTAATTTCCAAAATCCTCCCATCACTTGTTGGAATCTTCAGCTTTATCCTATCTAATTCAAAACAACTCTTTAACCCCAGGCAAAAATTTACATTTCCATGTCTTTTTATAACTTTTCACACACATACACAGACACACACACACACACAAACACATTTTACACTTTTTTTTTTTTTTTGAGACGGGGTCTCACTCTGTTGCCCAGGCTGGAGTGCAGTGGCATGATCTTGGCTCACTGCAAGCTCTGCGTCCCGGGTTCACGCCATTCTCCATTCTCCTGCCTCAGTCTCTCGAGTAGTTGGGATTACAGGCACCCACCACCACACCTGGCTAATTTTCTTTTGTATTTTTAGTAGAGATGGGGTTTCACCATGTTAGCCAGCATGGTCTCGATCTCCTGACCTCGTGATCAGCCCGCCTCAGCCTCCCAAAGTGCTGGGATTACAGGCGTGAGCCCATTTTACTCTTCTCACACAACTTGCATGTAAATCTGTTTCCAGTAGTCTCAATTAAATGGTATAATGGTAACTCCTAGCAATTTTTAACTTTAATGTAACACCCGGTATGTTGTTTTAATTGTGTGCTATGTGCATAATTAAAGGTGTGGTTAATTCCTTATGTCCCTAGGCCTTACCAGTTGTAAAGCCTGCAATTCAAATAGTTCTCAAAACCCAGAAAGCAGTTTATAACTGTAAAATATTTAGCAAAGCTTGCATCTGTCCTGCATAGTTTAGTTCACCTGTTTACATTTTAATGACACCTGCATTTTACCAATAATCTTTAAGGCTTTTTATTTCTCAAAGTCACATGAACTAAAAGGTACCACAGTTTTTAATCTTCCCTTTAAAAACATATTTGATCCAAGCACTTGTCTTTCTTAGGCAAAATTAATTAGAGCTCTTTCTACAGACATTACACACATCACAGACACAGGAAGAAGAAAGCCCAGGTCCCACAAGATTCTTTTTCATGACCAACACTTTACAGCGAATATAAAGTGATAGTTGGGGGCCTGGCATAGTAAAAAGTCTTCTAAAAGGAAAAAAAAAAAAAAAAACTATAAAAGTTAACTGCTGATGGGGTGGAGAAGAGGGAAGAAAAGAAACAGTTTTAAAATAGCCAGGGAGGAATCTCTTATTCTAATGCAAGTGGTTCCTCCACCAGGGAGACAAGTTTAATTGCTGTGGGACAGAGCTGGCCCCAGGATGGGGAGACTCCAAGGGCACCTGGCAGAAAACGTCAGCCAGCCACCCGGGATGCCTTGGGCCATGTGTCCCAGCTCTGCAGGGAGTGAGGGAGTGGAGGGGAGCCGCTGCTTGCTGGTCCCTTCCGAAAAAGGAAGGAAAGGCCATGGAGACTGAGGACGACCTTTTAGACACCTGGGTGTGACTGAGGTGGGGACATGATTTCCCCTACCCTCAGAAATTCCCCTACCCTCAGAAATACTAGGATGAAAAAGCTTAGAGGCGACAGTGAGAGGTTTTTTGTTTTTGTTTTTGTTTTTGTTTTGAGACGGAGTCTCGCTCTGTCGCCCAGGCTGAAGTGCAGTGGCCGGATCTCAGCTCACTGCAA